>NC_081560.1:161190168-161283238 GCF_022355385.1 Mustela nigripes
AAAAAAAAAAAAAAACCACGATGCTAAGTGATAAAAAGCCATCAGATCAAAAATATTTACTACAAATATGACAGGATTAATAAAAAGGTCTCATTCTAGCTAGGAAAAGGAAAGAAAAAGAGAACCCAGTTGGTAAAACCAAAGGAAATTAAGACAATTGCTCTGAGGGAGGTAAGAGTAAACAGACACAGAAGGGTAACAAGGCTTGTCATTGCTAGTCGACAAAGAAATGCAAATTAAAGCAACAGCATTCCAAACTTTGGCACAATGATTAACAACCTGCAGGCTTGCCTCGGATTCTGGACCCTCACTTGCTTCAGAACTGGTTTCCCGTTCTTTCATTTACAGAGAGCTAAATTAGTGCTCAAATATAATAACCTCATGATCTACACGAAGTTAAAATTATCTCCCATCTTTTTTCTTTTTTCCCCACCTCACATCCCATATGTTCTCCAGAAAAAGAAAGTTACTGAACATGTATACAAACACACTGCCTCAATCCAATAATGATGATATTAATAATTATTATTATTATTTTAAGTAAGCAAGTTATAAATCTATAAAGCATACATAAATGAACTTTTTAACCGATAAGCTACCAGATGTCTCGTGATTCCTTCAGGCATGGTTTAGCCGGCCCATCTGGTGGCTCTGATGGGGGACACTTGCCCCAACACTCAGAAGTTTCCCTGACTCCCCGCCCTTGCCTTGCATTCTTCCTGAGACCCCCGCCATCATCCCTACGTGGGGTTGCTTAATGAATTATTTCTCCTCCTTCACTTTTGTGCTTCACACAAATTTGCCACTCACAACACAGGCAGACCTCTCTGAAATGAACCTTTCAAGCCTCCGATCTGACACTTGCCACAAAGTTCCCCTCCCTTTATAAAACAAGGTATGCATTGTTTTGTTTTTAAATTGATGTTGTTGGGGCATTCGATTGGCTCAGCAGGTTAAGCATCTGCCTTCAACTCAGGTCATGATCATGGTGTCCTGAGATCAAGCCCTGCATCGGGCTCCCTGCCCAGTGGGGAGTCTGATTCTCCCTCTGCCTCTGCTCCTCCCCTCGCTTCTGCTTTGTCTTGCTCTCTGTCAAAAAAATAATAAAATCTTTAAAAATAAACAAACAAGTAAACATGGTGCTGCTAAGTTATCCCAAAACCAAACATAATTTAATTATGACCTTTAATGTTAGTATACTAGTACAATCTTATACCACTAAAAGAAGTGGGAAATGACATAAGACCATCAGGTTGTACATTCTTTTTGATTCTGAGAATGTGTGCATGTGAGGGGGTGAGCATGTGAAGATATTCATTGCAGTAGCATTGAAAACAGCAAAAAAATGTGTACTCTCTAAAGGTACAATAACAGGGAAACAGTTAAATTATGAGCCTGCTCTCTTGCAAAGACTAATTAGAAAAGACTAATTAGAATAAGAATAGACCACTGACCTTATCCATTTGCTAGCCAGTGACTGGCCTGGCCCAGAAAAAAAAAAAAGAAGATAAACCAAATTCACTAGAGTCTTTCTCTCTTAAATAAAGCAATACCAACTGCCAATTGAGAGGGTATTGGAGCTGGAACATCACTTAGAGCAGTGGTTCTCCTACCTTGATGTTCACAAGGCTTACCTCAAGAGCTTATCAAAATACAGGTTGCTGGAGGTGCCTGGGTGGCTCAGTGGGTTAGAGCCTCTGCCTTCGGCTCCAGTCATGATCCCAGTGTCCTGGGATTGAGCCCCTCATCAGGCTCTCTGCTCAGCGGGGAGCCTGCTTCCTCCTCTCTCTCTGTCTGCCTCTCTGCCTACTTGTGATCTCTGTCAAATAAATAAATAAAATCTTAAAAAAAAAAATACAGGTTGCTGGGCCTGGTGGAGTTTCTGATTCAGTAGTCTAGGGTTGGCCCAAGAATATGCATTTCTTTTTTTTTTTTTTTTTTAAGATTTTATTTATTACAAGTCAGAGAAAGAGAGAGAGAGCAAGCAGGGAGAGCAACAGGCAAAGGGAGAGGCAGGCTCCCCGTTGAGCAGGGAACCAAACATGGGGCTCGATCCCAGGACCCTGGGATCATGACCTGAGGTGAAGGCAGACACTAAAACAGACTGAGCCACCCAGGCACCCCAGAACATGCATTTCTAACAGGCTTCGGTTGACTTTATGCTGCTAGCCCAGGCACCACACTTGGAGAACTACCTATCTCGATCTTGACATTACCAAGGTACAGTTGATTCTAGACTACGGGCAGAAGGGGAAAGACAGAGAAGTTCACAGAAGGAACTAAAAACCAACCATGGCTCCTGACTACTTTCCATTTTCCATGAGCCCATCTATACTTGGGTTCCTGATTTGAGATTCTATGTGACTCTCTTCATCCTTATGCTCAATCTGAGGGAGTCTCTTTGCAACATAAAAAACGTGCCTAGAACACAGTTATAAGACTATTCTGTCCTTCAGTGGAGACAAAATGCAGAATCCTGATCCCATCCCAACCCACCCCCTGTGTAACCAAGGTCATGATTTGGTATGTATACATCCACATCTTTCTCCAAGCTCCATATACCCCTATATGCAAGTATTTTACAATGTCTGTTAACAAAAATTAAATGGCTCTGAATTAGCCTTCAGATTCTGCTATAGACCGATATATCTGTGGCTTCAACAAGCTGAAGTTTACTTCTCTTTCGCACAACAGTCCCGAGGTGGCTGGTCTGAAACTGGTGAGAAGGTTCTGTGCTCTGAGGTCAACTTAGAATCCTGTCTCTTTCCATCTTGCAGCTCCACCATCCTTGGGGGTCACATCAATCACATTTCCCAGGGTGGTTCATATGATGTCTATATTCTGGTCAATAGGAAAGGGAAAGGGAAAGCATGGTGGCAGGAGGGCATGCCTTCCCCTTAAAGAACAGACTTTCAAAGATGCACAGATCACTTCGAATCATTTCCCGTAATTTATTTTTTTTTAAAGATTTTATTTATTTATTTGACAGACAGAAATCACAAGTAGATGGAGAGGCAGGCAGAGAGAAAGAGAGAGGGAAGCAGGCTCCCTGCCGAGCAGAGAGCCCGACGCGGGACTCAATCCCAGGACCCTGAGATCATGACCTGAGCCGAAGGCAGCGGCTTAACCCACTGGGCCACCCAGGCGCCCCCATTTCCCGTAATTTAGATCCATGCACACAACTATCTGCAAAAGAAGCTTGGAAATAGAGTCTTTAGTGGGTCAGTCATGTTCCTGGTTAAAACTGAGAGGTTCTGTTACTGAAGGAAAAAGGGGGGATCTTGAGGAACATTGAACCATCAATGGTACTCAAACTATACATTATACTCTGCAATTTGCTTTTTTCATAATATCCCGGCAAGTCAATAAATCCAGCCCCAATTGCCTTAATGGCTGCCAATCTAACGCCTTATTGGATAATTATCATGTTTTTAGTTACTCTTTTATTTGTGGGCCTTCAGGTTAAGTCCCCTTTTTTTGTACACATGAAGTTTCTCCAATAAACATGCTCGTTCACAGACTCTTGCTTCCTAGAACTTTTGTTTTAGTAGGACAAATTGCCCCCAAAGAGTCAAAAGATATGTGTATTTTATTTTTATATACATTGCCAAATTACTTCCTTAGATGTCTATAACAAGTTATACATTCAACTAGCAATGAATGAAAGTCACCTTTCCCTTATATTATCATTAGTGATCTTATTTTTGACCCCTGTGAATGGGTGAGAAATTCCACTTCATTGCTTCTTAATTTTTTTCAAAGATTTACTTATTGGGGCACCTAGGTGGCTCAGTCCATTAAATGTCTGCCTTCAGCTCAGGTCATGATCCCGGGGTTCCCGGAGTGGAGCCCTATGTCTGGCTCTCTGCTCAGCTGGGAGTCTGCTTCTCTCTCTCCCTTTGTCCTTCCCCCCACTCATGCTTTCTCTTGTTCTCTCTCTCTCTCAAATAAATAAATAAAAATATTTTAAAGAAAAGATTTATTTTTGTATTTGAGAAAGAGATAGAGTTGGGGGGTGGGCAGAAGGAGAGGGAGAGAGAAAGTTAAGCAGACTCTGCATTGAGCCCAGAGCCCTACACGGGGCTGATCCCAGAACCCTGAGATCAGAAGCTCAGCTGAAACCAAGAGTCAGGACACTTAACTGACTGTGCCACCCAGGTGCCCCCATTTTTACTTAAATTTGAATTTCCCTGAGTACAAGTGAGGTTAAGGATGTTGTCATATCTTTATTGATGATTTGCATTCCCTTTTCTGTGTATTGCTGGTTCATATCTGTATCTATTAGGATCCCAGAAGGAAACAGAATTCACCTCAGATGGTTCTAATGAAAAGACTGTCATGAAGGCACTAGTCACGGAGCTGCAGGCAGGATGAAAAGGGTAAATACAAGATAAAAAGCCATCGAGGCACCCAGAGACCAAACAGCAGGAATCTGTTGCTGCCTCTGAGAGCCAAAGAGACCAGACAGGGAACTAGTGTTACCCAGTAAGCCCAGTGAGTACTGAACCATGGAGGGAACACTCTCCTCTGAGAGCTATGGAGATGGAAGCCCTTAGCTTCGGCCAGACACAAATCCCCAAAAGGGGATACATCCCAGCTTTTCTCTCGTTCAGCCCACCAATCTCCTGCCAGATCAAAGGGCAAGGCAGCCAGCAAGGATTCCAAGTGACACAGCCCACAGGGCATCTCCCAGGACACAGATGCGGGCAAACAGGGTGGAGAAGAGATCTGCAGAACAAGCAGAGAAAACAGCCTAGTATCTTTTCCCCTTGCTCCGCGGGGAGCCTGCTTCACCCTCTGACTCTGACTCTGCCTGCCGCTCTGTGTGCCTATGCTCGCTCTCGCTCTCTCTCTCTGACAAATAAATAAAATCTTAAAAAAAAAAAAGATTAAAATGTATGCAAATGATTTCCACAGTCCACCACCAGCGAATGACATTTACCTGCATTTATTTTTCCATATAAATCATTTTTATGGCTTTGGAGTCTACCTTACATAAGAGAGTAGCCACCTTCACCTCAGAGGTTTGACAAATCGTCTTCTACAATCTCTTCAAAAGTTTCTTTTTGTAACATTTGCTCCTTTGCTCCCTTTTGAGTTTATTTTTGTACAGGGCATGAAGTAGAGAGTCTGGCTTTGTTTTCTTCCAGATGAAGAGCCAGTCATGCCAACCATTTTCTCTGCTGAGGTAAAAATCGCAACTTTGTCCTGTAGTCTTAGAACATATACTTAGATTTATTTCTGAGAGTACTTTTTCCTTGCTTTGAGTGGAGGGTGTGCTGGGGAGAACAGGATAAAAGCACCTAAAAATCTGCAAGGAAGAATCAAGTTCTGAGAAGTGAGGGAATGGCTAAGAAATTCATGGGAAGGGATGCCAGGGTGGCTCAGTCAGTTAAGCATCTGCCTTTGGCTCATGTCGTGATCCCTGGGTCCTGGGATCAAGCCCCACATCGGGCTCTTTGCTCAGTGGAGAGTCTGCTTCTCCCTCTGCCTGCTGCTCCCCCTGCTTATACTCTCTCTCTCTCTCTGACAAATAAATAAAACCTTTAAAAAAAAAAAAAAACAGAAATTCATGGGAAGAAATTCTTCTATAGCCTTGATATATTAGATGCTAAAAGTTTCTATAATGCTAATCTTTTTTTTTTTTTTTTTTTTTTTTATGTATGGTGGTGCTTGGGTGATTGAGTGCCCCACTATTGGTTTCAGCTCAGGTCATGATCTCAGGGTTATGGGATCGAGCCTCACATCGGGCTCCCCAATCCGCAGAGTCTGCTCAGGACCCTTTCTTCCTCTCCCTCAGCCCCACCCCTCAGGCACATTCTCTCTCTCTCTCTTTCTCTCATTCTCTCTCTCCCTCTCTCTCTAAAATAAATAAATAAATTTTTTAAAGTATTTTACGCCAAGAACAGATGAATAAATACTAACTAAATGTGAAAGCTTACAGTTATGTTCTATTACTCTGATATAGTAGCTGTCTTTAATACTTTATCTTACATTCCATCCTTTATCTGTACGACCTAAAGGTCAGCCTCCTGATTATCATAAATTCATCAGTTCACTGGAAACATTTTTGTTTTGCCACGTCTTTTGCTTCTCGTTAACTCCCTCGCCCCTGCACTGTTGCCTCACAGTCGCTCCTACAACATTTCCATGAGCCATTTCTTCTCTGGAAGTCTCCGGCCTTCCGCCTTTTGCTCACCTTTCCCTCTCTGACCTCACTGCTCATCTCCACCAGCTTCTGCCTATTGCTCTCTCTTCCCCCTTCACTTGCCCTACAAAATTAAAATTTTGTCTCTCTTTATTGGAAGAGCAATGCCGTATTACTCATCTCGCTCTAACCCAGGCCAGCCAAGCTCTAGATTGCTATGACCACGAGGGTCTAGAAAGTGTGTGGCAAAGCAGAGACAGCTCACTTCCTGAGAATTTCTGCCTCCAGCGTCTTCTTCTTCTTCTTTTTAATCAGCAAAATGGGTTTAATTGCACTTCCAGACCTGCCTCCAGCTTTAAAGATTTTATTTATTTATTTATTTGACAGAGAGATACATGGTGATAGAGGGAACACAAGCAGGGGAAGTGAAAGAGGGAGAAGCAGGCTCCCCCACGGAGCAGGGAGCCCGATCCCACGACCCTGGGATCATGACTGAACCCATGACCCTGGGATCATGACCGAACCAAAGTCAGACGCCCAACAACTGAGCCATCCAGGCACCCTGCCTCCAGCTTTTTAAAGCAACAACTTTCCCTCCCTCCTCCCTGGGCCTAATTCTCTGATCTGTGATCACGGCTTATGCACTCACTAATTTGTGTTCTACTTTCCTTTGATGTTCGTTCATCAAACGTACACACATCAATTTGATGTTTTGTAAATCTTTTTCTCATCGTCTTATCTTAAAAAAAAACTGTATAATTCCATCATATAGAGATAACATTACTGACAATCATTTCTCTAGCTTTGAACACTTAAAACATTTCCACCTCTTTTTTTAACTGGGGAAATTGGTTATAAGATACTTTTAAGTATCTCTCTGTCAAATCATTTTCTAACAGTTTGAATTTTTTTATTTTTTTTTAACTCTGAGGTCAAGAGTTACTTACGTGTTGTACTGATTGAGCCAGACAGGTACCCCCTATCAATTTATTTTCTGAAAGTAAATCCCTGGGAATATGCAAAATAGAGAAAGAGGAGCTTACATTTTTATCACCCTTGATATATATTGTTACATTTCACACAATTCTACAAATTCTCAGTGCCACCAGGAATGACTATTTCTCCAGTCTCATTTCTGTTGGGTTTTGTGTTTTCAAAGAATTTCCACGTTTAGGGATGCAAACTGCACTTTGTTTTTATTCCCAATTCATGTCCTTGATTACTGGGATGGTTGAAATTTTGCCACTTACTTACAATTTGGATTTTCTCTTCTGTATACTGTCTGTGCTCTTGTGATTGACTTCTTTTTCTTTTTTTGGTCATTGTATGGTTTTACTGACACAAGTACGATGTGCACAGAAGCAGTCTGTCTATTCGTTTTCTTCACTGTGCAGCCTGGGATTGGGCTGGGCGACTCAGGGCTGGGCTGCTCTTTGCACACTGGCTTTGTGGTTGTTGGAGACAACATTGTGAGCAATCTCTGCACAGGAAGATTTTTTGCATGTCCGCAGACCATCAAGCTCCTCGACACCCATGGACTAGGAACCCGTGGACTAGGAACTTCCAGAAGCCACAGGGTAGCACGTGCTTTGTTTTCTTGTTGCTTTGTTGCTCTCATAACCAGTGCTGAGCATCAAGAACTGGCCCTTGAATCTTCTATGGACCCTATGGTCAATGTCCCTGGATTTCCAACCATTGTGCTTAATTTTGACCTATTGGTCTGATGGGTACCAGATGAACTTCTTGGTCCTCTTTTTAACAATCTTGAGCTTCACCAGGGGTTCAAGGGCGGCCATGGTGCCAAGGGGGAACGGCTGCCAGTTCTGCAGGCAGCACCAAGGAAGAGAGGTGACTGACTTCCCCATGGTCTTACTCACACACTTCAGAGAGCGCAGGTGTTGATCCTTGCTTGATCACTACAATGATCTGCTACAATGATTTTCTTTAATCTCTTCTTTTTTTAAAAAAAATATACATTTTCTATTTATTTGAGAGCGAGAGAGAGAACAAGCAGAGAGAGCAGCAGAAGGAGAGGGAGAAGCAGGCTCTCCACTGTGCAAGGAGCCTAATGAGGGGTTCGATCCCAGAACCTTGCAATCATGATCGAGCCAAAGGTCCCTAATCTCTTCTTTCTATATATATTTTGTATATTTGCTTATATTGTACATTTGTATGTTTGTAAATTTAACTATGTTCTAGCAGTCCAGTTGTTCCCTTATTGTTCATTGATTTACGTTGGAAGGTAGTAGAAGAGGGATGCCTGGGTAGGCTCAGTCATGGGACGTCTGCCTTTGGCTCAGGTCATGATTCCAGAGTCCTGGGATCAAGCCCCGAATCTGGCTTCCTGCTCAGCGAGGAACCTGCTTCTCCTTCTGTCCGCTTCACCCCCTGTTCCCCACTTATGTGTTCTCTCTCTCTCTTTCTAACCAATAAATAAATAAAATCTTTAAAAGGAAGAAGTAGATAATAGAAGATAGTTAGGACTGTAAGAATTGCTATTCCACCATTCCTAGTCTTACTCCACTGCTCTGCAGATCTCGCAGCTCCCTAAGCCCTCTTCCCACCTGACCTCATGGCCAACGGCACGGAGTGCACAGGGTCTGAGGAGGATTAGATGACATAAGACATAAAATGCCCCGACCCCGACAGGTGCCCTGCAACAGGCCAATATTTGGCCAGGATGCACCACAGTTGGCCATACAGCGAGACCTGAAACACTCTCATTCCGCTAGAAAGTGCATTTCTGTAAGGGAGTCACTCATTGCCGGAGGAAAATCATAAGCATCATCAGGAAAGCAGGAAGCCTCAGTCCAGCTGCTGCACTGATGGCACAAGTCCTTTCAGCTATAGGTTAGGGGAATTTAAAATGAGCTCTCACACCCAGAGCCCTTTTCTCTGGCTCCAGGCACCGTCTCCTGGGCCCACTGAGCAGCACTCAGAGCCCACTGCCCTCTGTACTCTCCCACACCTGCCAGGCCAGCCCTAAGTAAAGCTCCTCCAGCATTTTCCCACCCCGTCATGCTGCCCATTTGAAATATCCACTGTGATGGCTCCAGCCACACGGAGATGCCCGGGCAATCCAAGTTCGCCCCTGATGGGCATACTACCATTTGCAGTAGCTTTCCACTTACAGACGTGTGTTGATCAGGAGTGATCAGCCTCTAACCCTATTTTCCCCACAGCTCTTTTATTTGTACTGCTTGATTTTGTGGAACGTAAGTTTGTTCAGTAATGGGCTAAGTGTTGGGCCCTTGTATGGACAGCCTTACACCCTCTTGCTCATACCTTCCATCCCGACCTTGTTTGGGGGCACAATTTCACACAGGCTTTGGCCTGCCTGGCCATGCCTCTTCCCAGACCCCACAGGGATCCTCTGATGAGGTGGGTGGGGGTGCCTACAGGAGCGGGCTCAGCACTAGCTCATGTGCAACACAGAGGGGCAAGGCTGTTGCAACCCCTTGGGGCAGCCCTCTGCCAATGCTGGGTGGAACTCAATGGAGGAAGACTTACAAATGCTTCTCCCCTTCAGCCCTCAGATGGTCGGTTTGAGGTATATTCTCAGAAGTTGTTACCATTGGCATCGAAGCCCAGTTGTCCACAATGGGGACCCACACAACCGGCTTGGCTTGCCTTCCTTCCTTGGCCAGACTCCCTAGGCCTGCCCTTTTCCCCAGGAAGCCACCTGCACCCATGTCCTTGTCTTGGCTTTTCTTTCTGGGGCAACTAAGTTACCAGGGGCTGCATTAAAATCAAAACACCTCTCCCAGCTTCCCTATGACCCTGCAATTGCTCTCCTGGGTATTACCCCAAAGATACAGATGTAGTGAAAAGAAGGGCCATCTGTACCCCAATGTTTATAGCAGCAATGGCCACGGTCGCTAAACTGTGGAAAGAACCAAGATGCCCTTCAACAGACGAATGGATAAGGAAGATGTGGTCCATATACACTATGGAATATTATGCCTCCATCAGAAAGGATGAATACCCAACTTTTGTAGCAACATGGACGGGGCCAGAAGAGATTATGCTGAGTGAAATAAGCCAAGCAGAGAGAGTCAATTATCATATGGTTTCACTTATTTGTGGAGCATAACAAATAACATGGAGGACATGGGGAGATGGAGAGGAGAAGGGAGTTGAGGGAAATTGGAAGGGGAGGTGAACCATGAGAAACTATGGACTCTGAAAAGCAACCTGAGGGTTTTGAAGGGGCAAGGGGTGGGAGGTTGGGGGAGCCAGGTGATGGGTATTAAGGAGGGCACATATTGCATGGAGCACTGGGTGTGGTGCAAAAACAATGAGTACTGTTATGCTGAAAAGAAATTAAAACAACAACAACAAATACCTCTCCCTGCTGTTGGGCGCGACAGTCATTTCCCATACCCTTCCAAGGACCTTCATTATTTCTCCCCCCAGGATCCTCTCACGTCCTTATGATGCCCCATCTAAAGCCTCCATTTGGAATCTTCTGTTTGGTTTGGGTAGAAGGATCCAAGTTTTCAGCATCTGGCCCAGTGTCTAGATTGAACAGAAGTGGCTCTTCTGGGTCAAGGGCTAGTCCAAATCCCCAAACAGGGACAGACTGTCACAGCCCCAACTCCAGGTGCATGGTGCAGGATTCAGAAAAACTATCTGCGGCCAAAAGGGTGAAAGAAATTTTATGAGTTCTGACTTTGCCCTCCTTGTCACATTCAAGATGAACTCAGAGGGGAAGAAATGAGACCATTACTAAGACCCATTCTTTCCACTGGGGCACTTCCTTCTTAGACTTTGACACTTGGGTGTGCGTGCGTGCACGTAGGCCTGACTTTGTCCTCCTGTTCTTTGCATTCTTTGTATCCTAAAATCTAGGTCATTGATTCTCACACCTTGGGCTTTCGCAGAACAGTAAATTAAACACATTTTTTTAAAGATTCTATTTATTTATTTGATAGAGCACAGCAGGGGGTGTGGCAAGCAGAGGGAGAAGGAGAAGTAGACTTCCTGCTGAGCAGGGAGCCTAATGTGGGGCTCAATCCCAGGACCCAAATATCATGACCTGAGCCGAAGGCAAACACTTAACCAACTGAGCCACCCAGGCACCCCTAAACACATTTTTAAAACTGTAAACCACGAGTTTATGAGTGTGGTCAGTGTCACCAGCCTCAAAATCTCACCTCATTGTAGCATCCTACCCCAACTTCTCTGCAACTCCCTCCCCCCGCCATTAGAAAATGAAAAAGGAATTATCTTCATTCTGATATAATCTCTCAAGGCCTAAGGTGTGAACTAGGTCATCCAGCAATGAAACTTACAAAACTCTTACACATGATTTGCCATTAATAGGGTGTAAAGAACATTCATATATATTATTCTTTGATCCTCAAACTAGTCCTAAGAGGTAGACCTAACTACCTCTTTATACCAAGGGCAGAATTGAGTCACACAAAAGATAAATGACTTGCTCAACATGAGAGCTAATGAGTAGCAGTGCCAGGGTTCAGATCCAGGCTTTGAAAGACTAACTACTAGAAGTTTAAACTGTTCAGGGCACTAGCATGGTTCAGTTGAGTTAAGCAGCCAAATTTGGATCTCAGCCCAGGTCTTGATCTCAGGTCATGAGCTCAAGGGCCACTTTGGGCTTTGCACCGGCAGAGATCCAAATCCATCCATCCATCCATCTATACAGACATAAATGTTTAAATTTTCAGGGCGCCTGGGTGGCTCAGTGGGTTAAGCCACTGCCTTCGGCTTGGGTCATGATCTCAGGGTCCTGGGATCGAGCCCCGCATCGGACTCTCTGCTCAGCCTCTCTCTCTGCCTGCCTCTCTGCCTGCTTGTGATCTCCGTCTGTCAAATAAATAAATAAAATCTTTTAAAAAAAAAGTTTAAATTTTCCAGAGATGTAAATTTCCAAAAATATTGAAACTAAGAGAGAAATTTGTTGTCCTAATTGATGCTATTTCTTAAACATATGAGAAATAATTAGTAATGTTTAAATACATAGAATACTTATTTTTATTAGGAGATAGTACAAAAATATAAAGAAAGCATTCCATCCATTTAAAGAAATAACTTAATGTAAAGGAATAGTTTGGTAAGTTTTATCATATAGCTATACCTGTGAAATCAAAACTACGACCAAGATAATGAACCCTCAGAGTTTCCTTTGGTCCCTTCACCTATTTCACCCATCCCCCCCACCCACCTCTCTTCTGGTAACCATCAGTTTGTTCTCTATGGTTAAGAGTCTCTTTTTTGATTGTCTCTTTTTTTCTTTGTTCATTTGTTTTGTTTCTTAAATTCCATTTTTGAGTGAAGTCATATGGTATTTGTCTTTCTCTGACTGACTTACTTCACTTAGCATTATACTACCTAGAACCATCCATGTTCTTGCAAATGACAAGATTTCATTCTTTTTTATGGCTGAGTAATATTCCTGTGTGTGTGTGTGTGTGTGTGTGTGTGTGTGTGTGTGTGTACACATATATACCACTTCTTCTTTACCCATCTATCAGTGGACACTTGGGTTGCTTCCATAATTTGGACACTATACATAATGCTGTAATAAACATAAGGCTGCATCTATCTTTTTGAATTAGTGTTTTCATATTCTTTCAGTAAATACCCAGTAGTGGATTTACTGGACCGTATGGTAGTTCTTTTTTAATTACTGGAGGACCTTCCATACTGCATTCCATAGTGGCTGCATTAGTTTGCATTCCCATTAACAGTGAGAGAGGGTTACTTTTCTCCACATCCTTGCCAACATTTTTATGGTTTTGAATTTAGCCATTCTGACAAGTGTGACATGATATCTGATTGTGGTTTTGATTTGCATTTCCCTGATGCTTAGTGATGTTGAGCATTTCTTCGTGTGTCTATTGGCCATCTGTTTGTTTTGGAGAAATGTCTACTCATGTCCTCTGCCCATTTTTAATTGGATTATTTGTGGGGTTTGGTGTTCGTTATATATTTTGGATACTAACTTTCATTGGATATGTCATCTGCAAATATCTTCTTCTTCTATTCCATAGCTTGTCTTTTAGTTTTGTTGATTGCTTTCTTTCCTGTGCAGAAGATTTCTATTTTGATGTAGTATATTTAACCCAATAGTTTATTTTTGCTTTTATTTCCCTTGCCTCAAGAGACATATCTAGAAAAATGTTGCTACAGCCAATGTAAAAAAAAAAATTACTGCTGTGTTTTCTTCTAGGATTTCTATGGTTTCAGGTCTCACACTTAGGTCCTTAATCCATTTTGAGTCTATTTTTGTGTATGGTACAAGAAAGTGGTCCAGTTTCATTCTTTTGCAGGTAGCTGTCCAGTTTTCCCAACAGTATTTGTTGAAGAAACTTTTTTCCATTGCATATTCTTGCCTTTTTGAAGATTAATTGACCGTATAATTGTGGGTTTATTTCTGGGCTCAAGTTTTGAGAGTTCTTTATATATTCTGGGCACAAGTCCCTTATCAGATATTTGATTTAAAAGTATTTCCTCCTAGGGGTGCCTGGGTGCCTCAGTTGGTCGAGTATGCAACTCTTGATCTCAGGGTAGTGAGTTCAGGCCTCATGCTGGGAGTAGAGCTTACTTTTAAAAAATAAATTAAATAATAAATAAATAAATAAAAATCTTTTTAGAAGGGCATTTCCTCCTAATCTGTGACTTACATTTTCCCTCTCCTAACTATCTCTTACTAAGAGCAGAGATTTTAGACTTTGATGAAGTCCACATTTACCTATTTGTTCTCTTATGGCTGCACTTTTGGTGTCATTTCTAAGAAATCTTTGCCCAACTCCAGGGTTAAAAGTTTTCCTCTAGAAGTTTGATAACTAAAGGTTTTGCATCTTGATCTATGATACATTTGGAGTTAATTTTTGTATATGATTTGAAGTTCATTTTTTTCATGAAGATATTCAAGGTTGTCCTAGCAACGTTTGTTGAAATGACTACCCTTTTTCCAGTGAATTGTTCTTGCACTTTTGTAAAAAATCAATAGTCCGTATATGTAGAAGTCTGGACTCTATTCTGTTCATTGATTGTCTCTTTAAACCAATGCCACATTGTCTTTGTTACTGTAACTTTATAGTAAATCTTGAAATCAGTTAATGTTACTAGAGTCATATTGTATAAAATGTGATAATATATATTAAGGGCAATAAAAATAAAGAGAGTAAATTCCTCTTCTCCCCCTATTCTGCACATTTGGGGGGTTTACTTTTAGGAAAATAATTTGAAAGAAAAAGAACTTTAAGAGCTTTATCTTAAAACATTTTAAAACAGTTTTTCCCCAAGTCAAAGAAACAAACTAGGGTTATATCAAGGGTAATGAAAACATAAACTAGTCATTCCCCATTCTGCATATTCCCAGGAGTTTACATATAGAAAGTAATTTGACAAAGAGAGAGATTTAGTTATTTAAAAGTATTTTGTGACAAATATTCCCCCAACAAAAATAGTAGGAGTGTCTTAAATGTTCAAAACTAGAGAAACTATTGTTAATTATGTCATCTCTACAAGATGGAATCATACAGTTTTTAAAGATAAGACTCATGATGAGAAAACGACATAAAAAAAACATCAAATTGATATGTGTATATGTTTGATGAACTAACATCAAGGGAAAGTGTGTGTACATAAGCTGTGATCACAACTCTGAGAACTATACCCAGGGAGGAGGGAGAGAAAGTTGTTGCTTTAAACAGCTGGAGGCAGGAATCCTCAGGAAGTGAGCTGTCTTTGCTTTGCCACACAATTTCTAGACCCTCATGGTCATAGCAATCTAGAGTTCAAAGCTGGCCCTGGTTAGAGTGAGATGAGTAATACAGTATTGCTCTTCCAATAAAGAAAGATGGGGAGAGGGGTGCCTGGGTGGCTCATAGGGTTAAGCCTCTGCTTTCAGCTCGGGTCATGGTCTCAGGGTTCTGGGATCGAGCCCCACATCGGACTCTCTGCTCAGCAGGGAGCCTGATTCCCTCTCTCTCTCTGCCTGCCTCTCTGCCTACTTGTGATCTCACTCTCTCTGTCAAATTAAAAAAAAAAAAATTCTTTAAAATAAAAAAAGAAAGATGGGGAGAATCCAAGATGGCGGAGGAGTCAGAGTCCTAAATTTCCTCTGGTCCCAGGAATTCAGCTAGATAGTTATCAAACCATTCTGAACACCTGAGAACTCAAAAGGAGATCGAAGAAAAGAAAAGCAGCAACTCTATGAACAGAAAAGTGACTTTCTGGAAGGCAGGATGTGCAGAGAAGTGAATCCAAGGTAATATATGGGAAGATAGATGGTGGGGGGAGGGAGTCTCTGTCAGCCGGCTCCTGCCAAGCGATAGAGCAGTGGAGCACACAATCCTTTAAGGAAGTCTGCTCCACTGAGGGATATCGCTCTGGCAGCTAAGCAGGGGGTGGAACCGTCGCCGGGACAGTGTGCTCTGAGGACCTTTGGGGTCACAGGAAGACCAGGGGCGCCTGAGTGTGGCAGAGCTCCGAGGTATCTGAGTGGGGAAGCTGACTGCAGAGACGGAGCTGAGGAGGGGATGTTCAACTTGGGGTTACCAGAAACCGGGATACGTGGCACAGTTGGGGCCCTGCTTTCTGAGCAAGTGCCCAACAAGCAGCGTATCTGGGGAGACTCCCCTTCCTCCCCCAGGAGGAAAGGCAAGAAAGTGTGCTGCAGGAATCTGCTGGGTTTGGAGACTCTAAATGGGACCATGTGCCTAAGATAGAAACACCTGGACACAGACAGGCTGGAGAGTACAGAGTGCAGCCACATAGTGCAGCCAGAGAGCAGAGGGACAGGAATGATTGACTGCTTTTCTCTAAGGGTGCACTGAGGAGTAGGACCCAAGCTCTGGGGCCGGAGATTGGGAGGCTGCCATCTTCGTTCTCATCCTCTAAAGCTGTGTGGAAAGCTTTCTGGGAACAAAAGCTACAGAGAGCAAATCAGAGCAGGTTACTTAACCTGGCCCCTGGCAAGGGTGGTGCAATTCCGCCTTAGGCAAATACAATCAAAGCAACAGACAGACCCTCCCTCAGAAGATCAGTGAGAACATCCAATCAAGACCAAGTTTACCAATCAATGAGAACTGCAAAATTCCAGCAGTATGGGAATACAGCACATAGAATTCATGGCTTTCCCCCCATGATTCCTTAGTCTTTCAACATTACTTTCTTAAATTTTCTTTCTTCATTCTTTTTTTAATTATACTTTCCTTTTCAGCCAACATCTTATCAATTCCTTTTTTAAATCTTCTTAAATTTTCATTTTACAGTCATATTCTATCCCTTCATTGTATTTAACATTATTTTGTATGTGTATATATATATTTTTTTCTTTCTTTAAAATTTTGGAATGCAGTTTCTTCTAACAGACCAAAAATAAAATCTAGTGTATAGCTCTGTTTTATTCACCTGCCTGATCACAGTCTCTATCTCTCTGTTTCTCTCTCTTTTTTTCCAATTTTTCTTCTTTCTTTTTTCAACCAACTTCTTATCAATTCCTTTTTTTAAATCTTTTTTTAATTTTCATTTTTATACTCATATTCCATCCCTTCATTGTATTTAATGTTATTTTTATATAGACTATTTTTTCCTTTCTCTAAAATTTTGGGATGCAGTTTCTTCTAACACACCAAATACACCGAAAATCTAGTGAATGTCTCTGTTCTAGTTATCAGCCTGATCATAATCTTTTTTTCCCTTCCTCCCCCCACCCACCCCCCTTTCAGGTCTCCTCTGATTTGTTTAGTGTATATTTCTCTGGGTTCATTGTTACCCTTTTAGCATTTTGTTCTCTCATCCATCTATTCTTCTCTCAACAAAATGACAAAATGGAAAAACTCACCTTAAAAAATAAAACAAAAGGCAGTATCAATTGCCAGGGACCGAATCAATATGGACATTAGTAAGATGTCAGAAATAGAGTTCAGAATAACAAATAAAGGTACTAGCTGGGCTTGAAAAAAGCATAGAAGACACCAGAGAATCCCTTTCTGGAGAAATAAAGAACTAAAATCTAACAAAGTCAAAATAAAAACGGCTCTTGAGGTGCAATAAAAAATAGAGGCACTGGATCATGAGGGGAGAATCTGAAAGATAAGTGATACCAGGGGGTATCACCAGGGGGCAGAAGATATATTGGAGCAAATTATAGTGGAAGACTTCCCTAATTTGGGGAAGGAAACAGGTATCAAAATCCAGGAGTGACAGAGAACCCACCCCAACACCTAATAATTTATAAGTAAAACTTACAAATCTCAGAAACAAAGAGAAAATCCTGAAAGCAGCTGAGGACAAGGGGCCTATAACCTACAATGGTAGAAACAAAACAAATAAACAAACAAACAAAAAGAATGCTTTATCCAGCTAGGCTGTTATTGAAAATAGAGGGAATGTTATAAAGCTTCAAGGACAAACCGAAACTAAGAGAATTTGCAAGAACCAAGCCAGCCCTACAAAAAAATATTGAAAGGGGTCTCTAAGCAAAGAAAGAACCCAAAAGTAACATAGACCAGAAAGGAACAGAGACAATGTACAGTAACAATCACCTCCCAGGCAATACAATGTCACTACGTTCATATCTTTCAATTGTTACCATGAATGTAAATGGGCTAAATGCCCCAACCAAAAGACACAGGGTTTCAGATTGTATAAAAAAGCAAGATCCATAAATATGTTGTCTGCAAGAGACTCATTTTAGACCCAAGCACCTCCAGATTTAAAGTGAGAGGGCAAAAAACCATTTATCATGTTAATGGACATCAAAAGAAAGCTGGGGTGGCAATCCTTATATCACACAAATTAGATTTTAAACCAAAGACTATAGTAAGAGATGAAGCAGGACACTATATCATACTTAAAGGGTCTATCCAACAAGAAGACCTAACAATTTAAAATATTTATGTCCCCAACATGGGAGCAGACAATTATATAAGCCAATTAATAACAACATCAAAGAAACACATTGACAATAATACAATAATAGTAGGGGACTTTAACACCACCCTCACTGGACAGTGGACAGATCATCTAAGCAAAAGACCAACAAAGAAATAAGGGCTTAAATGACACACTGGACCAGATGGACATCACAAATATATTCAGAACATCCCAGCCACCTGGGTGGCTCAGTGGGTTAAACCTCTGCCTTTGGCTCAGGTCATGATCTCAGGGTCCTGGGATCGAGTCTTGAATCGGGCTCTCGGCTCAGCGGGTAGACTGCTTCCCTCTCTCTTTCTCTGCCTGCCTCTATGCCTACTTGTGACCTCTCTCTGTCAAATAAATAAAATCTTTAAAAAAAAAAAAAACAACATTTCATCCCAAAGCAACAGACTATACATTCTTCTCTAGTGCACATGGAACATTCTCCAGAATAGATAACTTCTGGGTCACAAATCACGTCTCAACCAGCACCAAAATGTGATCATTCCCTGCATATTTTTGGTTCAACATCTGCCAATGAATCAATTTGATACACTAATTAATAAAAAGGACAAGAGTGGCGCCTGGGTGGCTCAGTGGATTAAAGCCTCTGCCTTTGGCTCAGGTCATGATCCCAGGGTCCTGGGATTGAGCCCCACATTGGGCTCTCTGCTCAGCAGGGAGCCTGCTTCCTCCTCTCTCTCTGCCTGCCTCTCTGCCTACTTGTGATCTGTCTGTCAAACAAATAAATACAATCTTTAAAAAAAATTAAAAATAAAAATAAAAGGACAAGAACCATCTGATCCTCTCAATAGATGCAGAAAAGCATTTGACAAAGTACAGTATCCTTTATTTTTTTTTAGTAATTTATTTATTTATTTATTTGTCAGAGAGAGAGCGGGAGCACAGGCAGACAGAGTAGCAGGCAGAGGCAGAGGGAGAAGCAGACTCCCTGCCAAGCAAGGAGCCCAATGTGGGACTCAATCCCAGGACCCTGGGATCAAGACCCAAGCCAAAGGCAGTGGCTTAACCAACTGAGCCACCCAGGCATCCCTACAGCATCCTTTCTTGATTAAACTCTTCACACTGTAGGAATAGAGGGAATATATCTCAACATCATAAAAGCCATCTATGAAAAACCCACAGCAAATAATCCCAGTGGGGGAAAAACTTAGAGCTTTTCTGCTAAGGTCAGGAACATGGCAGGGATGTCTGCTATCACCACTGCTGTGCAACATAGTACTAGAAGTCCTAGCCTCAGCAATCAGACAACAAAAAGAAATAAAAGGCATCTGAAACAGCAAAGAAGAATGACATGATATTTTATGTGGAAAACCCAAAGACTCATCCCAAAACTGCCAGAACTCATACAAGAATTCAGTAAAGTGGCAGAATATAAAATCAATGCACAGAAATCAGTTGTATTTCTATATACCAACAACAAGACAAGAAAGGAGACAATCCCACTTACAACTGTACCCCAAACCATGAAATACTTAGGAATAAATACAACCAAAGAGGCAAAGGATCTGTACTCAGAAATTATAGACTACTCATGGAGGAAATTGAGAAAGACAGAAAGAAATGGAAAAATATTCCATGCTCATGGATTGCAAGAACAAATATTGTGAAAATGTCTATGCTACCTTGAGCAATCTACAAATTCAATGCAATCTCTATCAAAATGCCATCAGCTTTTTTCACAGAAGTGGAACAAATTAATCCTGAAATTTTTATGGAAAGAGAAAAGACACCAAATAGCCACAGGAATATTGAAAAAGAAAACCAAAGTTGGCAGCATCACAATTCCAGACTTCAAGCTCTATTACAAAACTGTAATCACCATGACAGTATGGTTCAGGCACAAAAACAGATACTTAGATCAATGGAACAGAATAGAGAGCCCAGAAATGGACCCTCAACTCTATGGTCAACTAATCTGTGACAAAGCAGGAAAGAATGCTGGATGGGGAAAAACAAAACAAAACAGTCTTGGGGGGACTGGGTGGCTCAGTGGGTTAAGCCTCTGCTTTTGGCTCAGGTCATGATCTCAGGGTCCTGGGATTGAGCCCCTCATTGGGCTCTCTGCTCAGCAGGGAGCCTGCTTCCCCCTTTCTCTCTGCCTGCCTCTCTGCCTACTTGTGATCTGTGTGTGTGTGTGTGTCAAATAAATAAATAAAATCTTTAAAAAAAACCAGTCTTTTCAACAAATGGTGTTGGGAAAATTGGATGGCTACCTTCAGAAGCATGAAACTGGACCATTTCCTTACACTGCACATAAAAATAGACTCAAAATGGATGAAAGACCTAAATGTGAGAAAGGAAGCCATCAAAATCCTTGAAAAGAACACAGGCAGCCGCAACCTCTTCTACCTCAGCCACAGCAACTTCTTCCTAGAAATATCACAAAAGGCAAGAGAAGCAAGAGCAAAATGAACTACTGGGACTTCACCAGGATATAAAGCTTTTGCACAACAAAGGAAATAACCAAAAGATAACCCAAAGAGTGGGAGAAGCTTTTGGAATGACATATCAGATAAAGAGCTAGTATCCAAAATCTATAAAGAACTTATCTAACCCAATACCCAAGGAACAAATAATCCAATCAAGAAATGGGCAGAGGACATGAACAGACATTTCTGCAAAGAAGACATCCAGATGGCCAACAGACACATGAAAAAGTGCTCATCATCTCTTGGCATCAGGGAAATACAAATCTAAGCTACCATGAGATACCACCTCACACCAGTCAGAATGGCTAAAATTAACAAGTCAGGAAACAGTGGGTGTCAGTGAGGATGCGGAGAAAAGGGAACCCTCTTACACTGTTGTTGGGAATGTAAGCTGATGCAGCCACTCTGGAAAACAGTATGGAGGTTCCACAAAAAGTTGAAAATAGAGCCACCCTACAACCCAGCAATTGCACTACTGGGTATTTACCCTAAAGATACAAATGTAGTGATCCAAAGGGGCATGTGCACCCAAATGTTTATAGCAGCAATGTCCACCATAGCCAAACTATGGAAAGAGCCCAGATGTCCATCAACAGATGAATGGATAAAGAAGATGTGAGATACACACACACACACACACACACACACACACAGGAATATTATGCATCCATCAAAAAATGAAATCTTGCCTTTGCAATGATGTGGATGGAACTAGAGGCTATTATGCTAAGTGAAATAAGTCAATGAGAGAAAGACAATTATCATATGATCTCACTGATACGTGGAATTTGAGAAACAAGGCAGAGGATCATATTAAATGAGAGGAAAAAACAAAACAAGATGAAACTAGAAAGGGAGACAAACCATAAGAGACTCTTAATCTCAGGAAACAAACCGAGGGTTGCTAGAGAGGAGGAGAGTGGGAGGGAGGGGATGCCTGGGTGACAGACATTGGAAAGGGCATGTGCTATGGTGAGTGCTGGGTATTGTGGGAAACTGATGAATCACAGATCTGTACCCCTGAAACAAAGAATATATTTTAGTAATAATTTTAAAAAGCCAAAGAAAAAAGGCAAAATTTTAATGTTGTAGTATAGTGAAGGGGGAAGAGAGAGCACTGAGCAGTGAGGTCAGAGAAAGGAGGGCAAAAGGGCGGGAGGCTGGAGACTTCCAGAGAAGAAATGGCCCATAAAAATATTCTAGGAACAACCATGAGGCAGAAGTGCAGGAGGGAGCTAGGAAGAGACAGAATAAAAGCAAGTAAATGTCGCTGGAAAACTGGTAAATTGGGGATTTCCAGGTGACTTTTGTGCCATACAGATAAAAAGTAGAAGATAAGGGGCACCACGGCTCAGTTGGTTGGGCGCTGACTCTTGGTTTCAGCTCAGGTCATGATCTCAGGGCCATGGGACTGAGCTCTGCACTGAGCTCCACGCCCAGCATGGAGTCTGCTTGAGATTCTTTCTTCCTCCCCCTCTGTTCTTCCCCTTCTTGTGTGCTCTCTCTCAAATAAGTAAATAAACTAAAAAGTTTTTTAAAGTAGAAGATAAAATTGTTGTTTTATTGAGGGATGAAACATTACTGAAGAAAGTTTTTAAATTCAATTTGTATCTATTTATTCATCCATTCCTTTTGATCAGAACAGCTCTATAGAAATGTTTAGCATCTAGGGCACCTGGGTGGCTCAGTGGGTTAAGCTGCTGCCTTCGGCTTAGGTCATGATCTCAGGGTCCTGGGATCGAGTCCCGCATCGGGCTCTCTGCTCAGCGGGGAGCCTGCTTCCTCCTCTCTCTCTCTCTCTCTCTCTGCCTGCCTCTATGCCTACTTGTGATCTCTCTCTGTCAAATGAATGGATAAAATCTTTAAAAAAAAAAAAAAAGAAATTTTTAGCATCTAGTGTCTCTCTACTTATAATTTTATTTCATGAATTTCTTGGTCTTTCTCTGATTTCTCAGACTTTGTATCTTCCATACAGACTCATGAATAATTTAATCTACTTCTCCCTAGCGTGTCCCCCCAAATCAATGAATGAATGGCATAGCAAGATAAAAAAACAAATCTAAACATATATCCCAAACTTAATGACAAAGCTGGTACTTTAATTCAGTAGAGAAAGTATGATTATCATGGCTGACTTAATTACTCTTCATCTGAAAGAAAATAAAACTAGACTCCTTATTCCATGTTCTATATGGAAATGAATTCCTAATGTACCAGAGATGCAAAGATTTTTTTAAAAATCTGGTAGAAGAAAATTCAGGGGACTACTCATATAACTTTGGAGTAAAGGTGGAAATTATCTTAAATAAGGAAAAAAATCCAAAAACCATCAAAATATTCATGTCTACGTAGATTCGGAGAAACTGAATGGAAATATAAACTGTAGAAAAAGAAATACTTTTTTTTAATTCAGTTAGCCAACATATAGTACAACATTTGTTTTTGAAGTAGTATTCAATGATTCATTAGTTGCATATAGCATTCAAGAAATACATAGTTAAGTTGGAATTCCTGAGTGGCTCAGATGGTTAAGTATCTGCCGTTGGCTCAGGTAATGATTCCAGGATGCTGGGATCAAGCCCCACATCAGGCTCCTTGCTTAGTGGGGAGCCAGTTTCTCCCTCTCCCTCTGCCTTTCCACCCTACTTGTGCACTCGCTCTCAAATAAATAAATAAATAAATTTTATTTTTAAAAAAATTAACAAACAGAGATGCCTGGGTGGCTTCTCCCTCTGCCTGCTGCTCCCCCTTCTTGTGCACTTGCTTGCTCTCTGTCTTCCACATGCAAATAATTAACAAAAGAAGTATAAAACTTTATTCTGCAAACACAAAACATTCTGAAAGAAATTAAAGACCTAGGGTTGCCTGGGTGGCTCAGTCAGCTAAGCCTCTGCCTTTGCTCGGTCACGATCCCAGGATCCTGGAATTGAGTCCTGCACCAGGCTCCTTGCTCAGCAGGGAGCCTTCCTCTCCCTCTGCCTGCATCTACCCCTGCTTGTGCATTCTCTCTCTCTCTCTCTGACAAATAAATAAATAAAATTTTAAAAAAAAAGAAATTAAAGACCTAAATAAATGGAAAGGTAGCTCATGCTCATAGGTCAGAAACTTAACATTGTAAAGAAAGCAATAATCTCCAAATTGATCTATGGATCCAAAGCGATCTCTATCTAAATCCCAACTGGGTTTTTGCAGAAACTGACACGCTGATCCTAAAATCCATATGAAATTTCAAGAGCCCCCCAATTCTTTATTTTCAATCTTAAAAAAAATAAAAAGAACAAACTGGCAGGACTCATACTTCCTGATTTCAAACCTTACTACAAAGCTACAATAATCAAGGCAGTCTGGTACAAACATAAGGATAGACCTATAAATAAAGGGAATAAAATTGGGAACTCGGAAAAAGAACTCTCACATCTATGGACAATCGATTTTCAACAAGGGTGTCAGGACCATACATTGAGGAAATAATAGTCTTTTCAACAAATCATGCTGAGACAACTGGACACCCACGTATAAAAGGACACCATCGGACCCCTACTTTATACAGTATACAAAATTTAACTCAAGGTAGATCAAAGATACAGAGTTTCAAGACTCTTATAAGAAAACAGGAATGTAAACTTGCATGACTTTGGATTAGGCAATGATTTCCTAGACATGATACAAAAAGCATGAACAAAAAAATAAACTGGGCACCACCAAACATTAGTGCTTCAGAGACCGTATCAGGAAAGTAAAAAAACAAAAACAAAAACAAAAAACTCGCCACAGAATGGAAGAAGATATTTGCAAATCATATAACTGGTAAGAGTCAAGTGTATGGAATATGTATATATTTAACTTCATGAACATACAGAATACAGTTATAACTGCCTTAATGTCCTTCCTAACATCGGTGTCAGTTTTAATTAGTTCCATTTGGTTGACTTATCTCATTATAGGTTGTACGTTCCAGGCTTTCTGCATGCCTGGCAACATTTTTGGACGCGAGACATTTTGTACTTTACCTTGCTGGGTGCTGAATATTTTTATATGACTATAAATATTCTTGAGATTTGTTCTGAGGCTTACCTGAGTCACTTGGAAATACTTCAGTCCTTTCAGATCGTGCTTTTGAGATTTGTTAGGTAGTTCTTCGGGCTCCTGGGTGGCTCAGTCGGTTAAGCGTCTGCTTTCAGCTTGGGTCATGATCCCAGGGTCCTGAGATCGAGTCACACATCTGGCTCCCTGCTCTGTGGGGAGCCCGCTTCTCCTTCTGCCCTCTCCTCCTGCTTGTGTTTTTTCTCTCTCTAATAAATAAATAAACTCTTAAAAAAAAAAAAAAAAAAGATTTGTTAGGTAGTTCTGGAACAATGCCCAGCCTAGAGCTAAGTATCCCCACTAGAGGGCAAGACGCTTCTATGTACACTACCCGAGGTCCTGTGAATCTTGAACTTCTCCGGTCTGGCTGCGGGAACAGACACTGTTCCCGGCCTGTGTGAGCCGCAGATACTCTTAGCTCGAATCATTTCAGGTGGTACTTTCCCTGCCTCCGGTGGGGAGTTAGTTTCCCCACCTGGATGCACTGATCAGTACCCAACCCCGTATTCAAAGGGCCTCTCTGCTTATGCCCAGAGACCCCTGTCTTTGCACTCTTTCCTCCCAGCTCTCTGTTCGGTGGCCTGAGTTGCCTTGATCTCCCCAGCCTGCAGGGCACTTGTAGGGCTCACCTCATTTGTTTCCTCTTTCTCAGGGATCACTGTTCTTCACTGCCTTTTGTATCCTCCCAGAAGTTACACAATCATACACAAATGCACGTACACACCCGCACACACCCTAAAATGACTTCATAGAAAACATGCACTTTTGCACACTGCTTTTTTTTTTTTTTAAGATTATTTATTTATTTATTTGACAGGCAGAGATTACAAGGATGCAGAGAGGCAGGCAGAGAGAGAGAGAGAGAGAGGAGGAAGCAGGCTCCCTGCTGAGCAGAGAGCCCAATGTGGGGCTCCATCCCAGGACCCCAGGATCATGACCTGAGCCGAAGGCAGACGCTTTAACCCACTGAGCCACCCACGTGCCCCATGCACCCTGCTTTTTAAAATTCTAGTGTCTTGACAAACCATAAGAGACTCTCAATCATAGGAAACAAAGTGAGGGTAGCTGGAGCAGAGGGAGGTGAGGGGAAGGGGTAACTGGGTTTAAGAAGGACCCGTGATGTAATGAGCACCAGGTATTATAATAACACCCAGGAATCACTGACCTCTCTACCTCTGGAACTAATAATCCATTAGACGTTAAATAATTGAGTTTTCATTTTAAAAATTAAAAAAAAGAAAAATGATTAAAAAATAAAATTTAGTGTATCGAATACCTTCTGTATCATGGCCTATAGGGCGATCTCAATTAACAGTTGCATAGGGTGGGGCACCTGGGTGGCTCAGTGGGTTAAGCCTCTGCCTTTGGCTCAGGTCATGATCTCGGGGGTCCTTGGATCGAGCCCCGCATCGCGCTCTCTGCTCAACAGGGAGCCTGTTTCCCCCTCTCTCTCTGCCTGCGTCTCTGCCTACTTGTGATCTCTCTCTCTGTCAAATAAATAAAATCTTAAAAAAAAAAAAAAAGAAATGTTTCCATATTAAGGAAATTAGCTCTTTACCTGCAAATATTTTCTGATTTGCTGGGTATCTTTTGACTTAATAATAATATTTTGTTCGATAGAAACATTTTTAATGGGTAGAATTTATAAATTACTTAATTTGTCCTTTCTGGATCTTATATTTTGTTTTAAATGGCTTCCAACTCTTAGATAATCAAAATCAAAACAATGCATTCCCATTTTCTTTTTCTTTTTTTTATTATTTTTTTTTAATATTTTATTTATTTATTTGACAGAGATCACAAGTAGGCAGAGAGGCAGGCAGAGAAAGAGGAGGAAGCAGGTTCCCTGATGAGCAGAGAGCCTGATGTGGGACTTGATCCCAGAACCCTAGGATCATGACCTGAGCAGAAGGCAGAGGCTTTAACCCACTGAGCCACCCAGGCGCCCCTCTTTTTCTTTTTTTTAAAGATTTTATTTATTTATTTGAGAAAGGGGGAGCACTAGAGAGAGAAAGCACGAGTGGGGGGGTCAGAGGGAGAGGGAGAAGCAGGCTCCCCGCTGAGCAGGGAGCCCAATGTGGGGCTCTATCCCAGAACCCCAGGATCATGACCTGAGCCAAAGGCAGATGCTTAACCCACTGAGCCATCCAGGCTTAACCCCATAAGCCACCCTTATTTTCTGACTCAACTTTTTTTTTTTTTTTTTTTTTTTAATTTATTTAGTCAGAGAGAGAGAGCGAGAGCGAGCACAGGCAGACAGAGTGGCAGGCAGAGTCAGAGGGAGAAGCAGGCTCCCCGTGGAGCAAGGAGCCCGATGTGGGACTCGATCCCAGGACGCCGGGATCATGACCTGAGCCGAAGGCAGCTGCTTAACCAACTGAGCCACCCAGGCGTCCCTCAACTTTTTTTTTTTTTTTTTTAACAATTAGAACTTTTTTAACAATTAAATCTGTATGGAATATGTTGGTAAAGAATGAGGAAGGAACCCAGTTTTATATACTTAATTTCTAATGATCCCATCACTATTTACTGGTTAATCAATTTTTTCCTCACTTTGTCAAAGTGTCACATCTAGAATTAATGAATCACATTTTTTAATCACCTTCTGTATCTAGCATTTTGTATATGAGAGTCATTTCTGAGTTATCAGGCACTTATGATACTATTTTTTAATAAAGCTTTCCCAGGTGACAAAATCGTAGAATTCTAGCACTAGAAATATGTTCAAAATTATCTAGTCCAACACCCCAGTCGAATTTAAAAATTCCTTCTACAGCACACATGACAAGATGTCACCTAATCCTAATTTGAAAATCTCTAGCAATGGAAAACTCAAACTCCATGTGACAGATGCTTCCATTTTTGGACACTTGTATTCCTTCTCAGCCTTTTGGTTAAGGTCAAGTGCAATTTTTGGACACTTCTAGTGATTAAGAACTTTTATTATGTTGTGCTAAAGTCAGCCTCCTGAAATTCCTGTCCACTTTTTCTAGCTCTACTCTGACAGGGTACACATCTGTTCCTCCTCAAACCTATCAACCTTGCAGTGCGTGGAGACATCCCTCCTGTCTTCCTCTGGCCCTCTTGAAGGGAACACGTGGGCCCTCTACTCCCCACAGGCTCAACAAGTTCTCTCCGCTCTGGATAATTAACCAGTTAGCAACGTGACTTCTTTTTTATTTGATTTGTCATATTTCAAAAAATACCTCTATAAAATAAACACTCATAATCTTCACCCCCTATATTCTGACCTTTTTGAAATTCTTTCTCCTCAAGGAAACCGCTAATGACCTTATGATGCATATTATTTTGTGGTTTTTTCCTAATGTACACATATTAAAAAATGCTTTAAAAATGGTGTGACTTGCTTTTTGCATATAACAATATTTCATGTACTTGACATACTTCTAAATCAATACATATAGATATCAACAGCATTCTTAGAATAACTTCAGGGGTACCTGGCTGGCTCTGTCGGTAGAGCATGCAACCCCTGATCTTGGGGGTGTGAGTTCAAGCCCCACATTGGACATTAAGTCCACACTAAAAAAAAAAGAAAGAAAAAGAAAAGAATTCAGAATATTTCATAGTACGGATTTACCATAATTTATTCTAACATTACCCCTGTACATTCATGGTGACTCTGTATTTTTTAACCATTATAAATGACACAGCATATATCCTTACAGGCTGTTATATATTACTGCTTTTATTTCTATAAAATATGTTTCTAGAAGATTGGTGATCAAAGGGCATGTGCATTTCTATTTCTTTACTTATTCTTAATTTTATTGCAAAAGAACACTCAACATGAGATCTACCTTCCTAACATATTTTTAAGTGTACAATATGGTACTGTTGAATATAGGTACAAGATGTACAGCAGATCTCCAGAACTTATTCATTTTGCTTAACTGAAACTTAAGGCCTGTTGTCTAGTAATGTCCCATTTTCCCTACCCCAGACCCTGACAACCACAGTGCTATTTTTTGCTTCTTTGAGTTTGACTATTTTAGATACCTCACATATATGAAATCACATAGTATGTGTCTTTCTGTTACTGCCTTATTTCATTTAGCACATTGCCCTGAAGATTCATCAGTGTTACCACATATGGCACGATTTCCTTCTTTCTCAAGGCTGATTAACATTCCATTGTATGTATCTACCACATTTTCCTTATCCATTCATCCACTGATGGATATTTAAGCTGTTTCTAATCTCGGCTACTATGAATAGTGCTGCAATGAACATGAGCTCTTCAAGATCCTGATTTTAATTCTTTTGTATAAATGCCCGGTAGTGGGATTGCTGGATCATAAGATTAATTCTAGTTTTAGTTTTTTAAGGAAACTCCATACTGTTTTCTATAGCAGCTGCACCATTTTGCATTTCAAACAATAGTGTACAGAGATTCCAATTTCTCTGCATCCTCACCGACATTTGTCTTTTGGGGTTTTTGGTTTGTTTTGGTGGGGTTTGATAATAGCCATCCTAACAAGTGTGAGGTGATCTCTCATTGTGGTTCTGATTTGCATTTCCCTGATGATTAATAACAGTGAGCATTTTTTTCACATACCCGTTGGTCGTTTGTATGATTTTTTTTGAGAAATGTCTATTCAAGTCCTTAGCCCATTTTTTACTTGAGTTATTAGTTTTGTTGTTATTGCTGAGCTGTAGTAGTTCCTTATGTATTTTGGAAATTATTCTCTTAAAAGATGTATGGCCAATATTTACTCCCATTCTGTAGACTGTTTTTTCCGTTGCTGTGCAGAAGTGTTTCAGTATGACATAGTCTATTTTTGCTTTTGTTGCCTGTGCTTTTGGT
This sequence comes from Mustela nigripes, assembly GCF_022355385.1. NCBI lineage: Eukaryota > Metazoa > Chordata > Mammalia > Carnivora > Mustelidae > Mustela > Mustela nigripes. The sequence continues at coordinate 161,219,576 of NC_081560.1, forward strand.
GTCACATCCATGAAATCATTGCCTGGACCAATTTCATGAAATTTTTACCCTATGTTTTCTCCCAGGATTTTTGCAGCTTCAGGTCTTACATTTAATTTTGAATTGATGTTTGTATATATATGGTACAAGAGTTTCATTTCATTTTTTTGCATATGGACATCCAGCTTTCCCAATACCATTTGCTATACAGACTGTCCTTTCCCCATTGTGTACTCTTGCCATCACCATCAAAGATCAGTTGACCATATGTGCATTGATTTATTTCAGGACTCTCTATTCGATCCCATTGGTCTATATGTCTATCTTTATGCCATTACCATATTACTTTGATTACAGCAGTTTTATAATGTATTTTGCATCAGAAAATGTAATGCCTCCAGTTTTGTTCTTCTTACTCAAGGCTGATTTAGCTATTTGTGGTCTTTTGTGATTGGATGCCTTGTCTTTTCCTTGCCTAATTGTTCTACTGGCACTTGCAGTATTATGTTAGAAAGAGATGACAAGAATGGGCATCCTTGCCTTGTTCTTGACCTTGGAGGAAAAGCTTTCAGTCTTTCATGGTCAAAGATGATGTTAGCTGTGGAGTTTTCATCTTTATTACGTTAAAGCACCTTCCTTCCATTCCTATGATGTTGAATTTTGTCAAATGCTTTTTCTGCATGGAGATGATCATATGCTTTTTATCCGTTATCTTATTAGTCTGATGCATCATTTTAATTGATTTTTCATATGTTAAACCTCCTTGTATTTAAGGGATAAATTTCACTTGGTCATGGTGTATGATACTTTTAATGTGCTATTGGATTCAGTTTGCTAGTACCTATTGGAGGTTTTTACATTTACATTCATCAGAGATATTGGCCTACGGTTTTCTTTTCTTGTGGTGTCTTTGTCTGGCTTTGGTATCAGGACAAGCCTAGCCTCATAGAATGAGTTTGGAGATGTGTCCTCTCTTCAACTATCATATGATTTCCCTGATATGTGGAAGTGGAGATGCAACATAAGGGGTTTGGGGAGTAGGAAAAGAATAAATGAAACAAGATGGGACTGGGAGGGAGACAAACCATAAGAGACTCTTAATGTCACAAAACAAACAGGGTGGCTGGGAGGAGGGGGGCAGGGAGAGGGTGGTGGGGTTATGGACACTGGGAAGGGTACGTGCTAGATGAGTGCTGTGAAGGGTGTAAACCTGGCGATTCATAGACCTGTACCCCTGGGGCTAATAATACATTATATGTTTAAAAAAATTTTTTTAATTGAAAGAAAAAAAAAGGGTATGTGCATTTTAAATTTAAGTAGCTATGACCAAATTACTTGCCAAAAAGATTGTGGTAATTTTTACACTCTGAAAAAGGTGGGGGATAGAGTGGCTCTCCATCTGGAAGAAAATAGTTAGAACCTTGTCTCACACTATAAACAACAATAAATTTCACAGAGATTTTTATACATAAAAATAGAACCATTTCCTATTAAAATAGGAAAAATAAAAGATAACATTTGTTTAACTTCAAGATTAGTTTAGCCTTTTAAAAAAAGACTGGGGGCTCCTGGGTGGCTCAGTGGGTTAAGCCGCTGCCTTTGGCTCGGGTCATGATCTCGGGGTCCTGGGATCGGGTCCCGCATCAGGCTCTCTGCTCGTCGGGGAGCCTGCTTCCTCCTCTCTCTCTCTGCCTGCCTCTCTGCCTACTTGTGGTCTCTCTCTGTCAAATGGATAGGTAAAATCTTTAAATAAATTAATTAATTAATTAAATAAAATTTAAAAAGACTGGAACTGAGAAGCCATAAAGAGAAAACTGAGGGGCCCCCGGGTGGCTCAGTAAGTTAGGCCTCTGCCTTCAGCTCAGGTCATGATCTTGGGGTCCTGGGATCGAGCTCCGTGTTGGGCTCTCTGCTCAGTGGGGAGCCTGCTTCCCCCTCTCTCTCTGCCTGCCTCTCTGCCTACTTGTACTCTCTCTCTCTGTGTCAAATAAATAGATAAAATCTTTTAAAAAAGAGAGAGAGAGAAAATTGATGTACTCAACCACATAGATATTTAAACACATAAACAAACCCAAAAGAGAAATGAATAGAGTGAGAGAGAAGCTTACAAGATGTGACAAAGGGATACCACCAATACAGTAAGAAAGAAATATATAAAAAACTAACAGAGGGGTGCCGGGTTGGCTCATGCCATAAAGCATGGAAATCTTGATCTTGGGGTTATAAGTTCGAGCCCCATGTTGGGTGTACAGATTCCATTTAAAAAAAAATTAAATCTTAAAAAAAATCTAATCAAGAAATGGGCAAAAGATAGTTACAAAAATTGATAGAGAACTATAAACAGCCAATTAACTTATGAAATGTTCATCCTCAGAGGTAGTACAAAAATCACACACTTAACCGTTATCATTATTCCCCCAAATGGCAAAAATGGGAAATATTGCTAATATCTAACACTACTGGACACTGAGCCCTCTTGGTCACTCTGACAAAGGAACCATTTTAAATAATCAATTAGTCAATTGCACTTTCACACCTTACTTTTTTTGCTTCATTGACTGCATCTCCAAGCAAAAGATATTTTATCACCAGCTGCAGAAGGTAACACCTGAATGAGGTGTGAAACAACACGGATAAGCAGCTGTAGCACCTGGAAGCCCACTCACAGGGCTGAGTGTTTGGAGCAATGCTCCTGCTTCCCCTTTCCAAATATTCTATAATGTAATCTTCACAATTCGGGGGGGGGAGCAGGGGAATTAGCAGGAGAAAAAAAACAACATTATCGTATTTTCCCTGAGCATGCAGCTTTAGAACCTCATCGTGCAGTCCGTAAGCAACCTACACTTTGGCCAACAGCATGAATTCACTAAGAACAAAATTCTCACTTCAAAATAATGCCTTTGTTTTATTTTCTTCTTCACTTACAAGCAGAGAAAGAGGAAGGACCCCGGAAGCTTTAGGAGGGGATCTTGATCCACATAAAGAAAGAAACACTGTCCAGAAAGGGAACCTCAGGTTCACCAGGTTGCCTTTATCATATATAGAAGAGGAAACCCTAGGTGAGGAAAAACAAGACCTCAGAAAACACACAGGTTGGAAATGTATAGTTGTTGCCAATGGACTTTGATATAAATCATTCCAAAGGGGTGCTTTTTTTTTTTTTTTTTTTTAAGATTTTGTTTGTTTGAGAGAGAGCACAAGGCAAGGAGGGGTAGGGGAAGAAGCGGGCTCCCTGATGAGCAGGGCTCCATCCCAGAACCCTGAAATCATGACCCCATCGGAAGGCAGACGCTTAACCAACTGAGACACCCAGGGGTCCCTGACCATTCCAAAGGAGTTCCTTACCCGCTTTTGTCCAGACCCTTCTCTGTGGTCCCGGGCTTGCAGAAGAGGGAGCCTTCTGGTGCAGTGTAACCACTAGGTGGCACTGCGCACTGCTGGGCTAGTTCTGGTAAAGGAGCCCCCAGTCCAGCTACTGTGTTTCCGTTGGCTGTGGACGGGGTCCTTTTCATACCTGCTAAATCATAATTCTCCTCCAAAATTTATAAACTTAGCCAATTTTAAGAACCATTTCATTTTTCTTAGAAAGGATAGAATTTTGGTTCATGAATTGGGAGGGACTTTCACTTGGAACATTTTCTGGAATTAGTCCGTTCCTAATTGTTACTGTAAAACTCACGCAGCCTCTAGGGGCTCCTCAGCGCGCCCAGGGCAGAATGAGCTATAAGTTATACGACCGGGAGGACTAGTGTGTGGATTGCAGAGTGCATGGAAATGCTTCCTGAGATCCAAGAAAAAAACGAAAACCTCCAGAACAAATCATGCTGAACACTTCGGTGTGCTCCCCACAAACTTTTTTTTTTTTCCCCACCATAAACCGTTTTTAGATAAGCCTTTCAGGTGATTTCTGAGGCTAAAGTGTTGAAACACTGTTTTACGAGATGCATAATTAAAAGGCAGTTTCCCTTCTGACCCAGGCACCATCCTGCCGCCTATTTATCTAGTTTCAGCAAGCCTGCGGGAATGATGATAAAAAGCATTCCTGGGGTCTGGTTCTATATTTCCCTGTATGGAGAATGCCACCCATGCTGGGCATCAGAAAGAGCACACAATTAGCTGCAGCCGTTGTTCAAGACTGTTGTTACAAAGCCCGGCACACACAACAGGTGTTCAGGGGATATCTGTTGTCAACAATAAAATAAAACATTTTATAGACATAGTACTATATACATTGTACCTTATATACGTAATATTGAGTAAATGAAGCCAAACACTGAAGTTTACACACTCGACTTCATTAGATGAATACCAAGAAAGAGCAAGACTAAAAAGGACAGAAGTCAGAAAAGGGCTTGCCTCCGAAGAGGGAGGATTGACTGACAGAAGGAAGTATTGACGGATGGCAGAATGACGGCGTGTCTGCGATGCTGGAACAGGACCTGGGTGATGGCTACACCGGTGCATAGATACATAAAAAAGTCAAAAGCCTGGCTGGAAAGGAAGACAGGAAAACAAACATGAAAATGAAAATAAGCTAAAGGAAAAGCATAGAACTACAAGAAATACAAAGGACCGTAATTTATATAATTGGAGTCTTTAAAAAAGAAAACAAAGCAATGGAACAGAACCAGCATTTAAAACTATAATCCAAAAAACATTTCAGAAATCACAAACACCTGAATCTACATATTGAAAAACCTGCCAACTACCTGAGAAAATGAACTTAAAATGATAGACTCTGAGACCTATCTTGGCAAAACTGTCAGACTGTAAAGATAAAAACATTCTGAAATCCTCCAGAGACAAAAGGACATAATTTGCTAGTGTAAAAGAATGAGATGAGCACCAGACTTCTCAAAAGCAGCATAAAAGGAAAGCAAAAATGGAGTGGCATTTTCTAGAAACTGAATGGAAAAAAAGTGTGATCCATGGAAGCCAAACACTTTTTCAAGTGTCAAGACAAACATTTTTTGGAATTTAGGACCTTTTCTGAGGTATATTTTAGGGGTTAAGCTTCATCCAACAAAGAGATGACTTGGAAAATTTTAACAAAGGGCTAGTGGGGGGCTCTGGCTGGCTCAGGTGGTAGAGCACGTGACTTTTGATCTCAGGGTCCTGAGTTTAAGCCCCACATTGGGTACAGAGATTGCATACATACATACATACATATATGTATACAAAAACACAAAGGGCTGGTGGTATTTTAGTACAGATCACTGCAGATCAAAGACTAAAACAAAGGTAGAAATGAGGGTAGAAGACCCTAGTACAAGTGTTAGACATTGTGACAAAGCAGAAATCATGCAATCAAAAGATGGGACAAGGAGGACAAAAGGGGAAATGTTGATTGTCTCAGAGTCAACAGGTAGGGATTAAAAGAGGCCGTTAAAACCGATGGTCTTGCAGATATATGTCAAAAAATTTTCTTAAAAATGGGGGACACCAGGGTGGCTCAGTTGGTTAATAATCTGCCTTCGGCTCAGGTCATGAATCCAGGGTCTTGGGCTTGAGTCGCACATGGGGCTCTTTGCTCAGCGGGGAGCCTGCTTCTCCCTCTGCCTGCCTCTCCCCCACTTGTGCTCTCTCTGTCTCTGAGAAATGAATAAATAAAATCTTTTAAAAAAATTCTTAATAATGGGCGCCTGGGTGGCTCAGTGGGATAAGCCTCTGCCTTCGGCTCGGGTCATGATCTCAGGGTCCTGGGATCGAGTCCCGCGTCAGGCTCTCTGCTGGGCAGGGAGCCTGCTTCCTCCTCTCTCTCTCTCTCTCTCTGCCTGCCTCTCTGCCTACTTGTAATCTCTGTCTGTCAAATAAATAAATAAAATCTTTTAAAAAAAATTCTTAATAATGTATTCTTTATTAGGTCATGAGAAAAACTTCAGTAAGTTCTATCAGGTGGCTATTTTATAGACAACATTCTCTGATCACAATACAATAAGACTAGAAAAAATTAACTAAAAAAATTTTAGGAGGTGCCTGGGCGGCTCAGTGGGTTAAAGCCTCCGACTTCCACTCAGGTCATGATCCCAGGGTCCTGAGATCAAACCCTGAGTCGGGCTCTCTGCTCAGCAGGAAGGCTGCCTCCCCCTCTCTCTGCCTGCCTCTCTGCCTACTTGTGATTCCTGTATGTCAAATAAATAAATAAAATCATTTTTTAAAAAATTGTAGGATTCTTAAATATTTTAATTTATAAAATTTTTAAATTGTATATTTAAACAAATTTCAGTTTAAGAGGAAATGAAACAAGAAAAAATTATTTTGTAATGCTGTGTGGTGATGGATGTTAACTAAATGTATTGAGGTGATCATTTATGTGAACTAAATTTATGTGGTATACATATGCATGTGGTGTACATATATATATATATATATACATATGCCAATTATATCTTAATTTTTAAGAAGAGGAAATACAAACTTTAATTATGGAATTTCTAAAACAATGATTAATGAAAATACTCCACATCAGAATCTATGGGGTACAGTAAGACTATGATCTAAGTAAATTCACAGTACAACAAAATACTTTCATCAATTAAAAACAAAAGAATGAAAATTAATTAAATTATTAGCTCAAAAGACAAGAAGGGGAAAATAGGAAAAGAACAACAAAATAAACCAAAAGAAAGCCCAAGGTAGGAAATAATAAGATAAGAGTAGAAACTTAAAGAGTCAAGGAATAGAAAAGTAGAAAATCTAATTAATAAATCAAAATCCTGGGGACGCCTGGGTGGCTCAGTTGGTTAAGCGGCTGCCTTCGGCTCAGGTCATGATCCCAGCGTCCTGGAATCAAGTCCCACATTGGGCTCCTTGCTCAGCAGGGAGCCTGCTTCTCCCTCTGCCTCTGCCTGCCATTCTGTCTGCCTGTGCTTGCTCTCTCCCCCTCTCTCTCTCTGATAAATAAATAAAATCTTTAAAAAGTAAATAAATAAATAAATAAATCAAAATCCTGGTTTCCTGAATAATTTAACAAAATAGACAAATCATTCTCTAACTTGATCAAGAAAAAAGGGAGAAAGCACAGATGTACAAAATAAAAAACGATGAGAGATATACCATGGAAACAGAAGAAATTTTAAAAATCATGAGAGAAAATAAAGAAATAATAATCATAAGAGATTAATTTGCAAAGCTCTATGCAAATAAAATTTTAAAACCTAGATAAAAGGTATATCTTCCTTTGGAAAAATAGAGAGGTGTAAAAGTTGGTGAAGAAAAGGTAAAAACATCTATATTGCAGATGACACGATAGTGTACCTGGTAAGACCTTGAGAATCAAGAATAAAATTAATCCAATTGGTAGAAGAATTCTGGGATATAACAAGATATAAAATTAACACACACAGATCAAGAGCCTTCACATGCATTAATAACAACCACCTAGAGGATATAACAGAAAAGAAAACCCCACTGACAGTAGCAAACAATTAAGTATATAGAGGTAAATTTAACAAGAAATGTAAAAAACTTGTATGAGTGAAACTTTACAATATTTCTGAGAGATACAAAAAATACACTCAATTGAATAATAAAACATTTTCTTTTTTTTTTTTTTTTAAGATTTTTATTTATTTATTTATTTGACAGAGAGAGAGATCAGAGACAGGCAGAGAGAGAGGAGGAAGCAGGCTTCCTGTTGAGCAGAGAGCCCGATGCAGGACTCAGGACCTGAGCCAAACGCAGAGACTTTAACCCACTAAGCCACCCAGGCACCCAATAAAACATTTTCTATGACAACACAGTGTAAAGGTATAAATCCTTCCTAAATTAATTTATAAAGTTAATATACTCCCAATAAAAATAACAACAGTTGATAATAAAATTCATATAGAAAAACAAACCAGAAAGAATCACCAAAAAAAATGGTGAAAATGAAGTACAGGGGCACCTGGCTGGCTCAGTGGGTTGAGCGTCTACCTTCAGCTCAGGGTCCTGGGATTGAGAGCCCTACATCCAGCTCTCTGCTCAGCAGGGAGCCTGCTTCCACCACCAGCCCCCCCACGGGCCTCTACCTACTTGTGATCTCTATAAAATAAATAAATAAATAAAAATAAGTACAGTGAGGACCTAACCCTACCGAACATTAAAACATGCAATAAAGCCTCTACATTTAAAGCAAACTGGTACAGATGGCCAAACAGACTGACACTGAAACCGAACAGAAATCCCAGAAAGAAACCCTAGTAGATAAGGAAATTTATATACAACAAAAGTGGCATCTGAAATCACTGGGGTAAATAAAAGAGGCAAATGAGTAGCCTTTTGGAAAAAGATAAAATTATATCCATACCTTATTCCATGCACAAGAATAAACTCCAAACTGATCGAAGACCTAACTGGAAAAAAAAAAAAAAAAAAAAACCACCTAAGTTAATAGAAGAAAATATAGGTAAATTCTTTTTAAATCCAAGTACAGGTTTCCCCCATTTCTGCAAGTAGAATATTCCTATGAAATCTTTTGTAAGCCAAAATAAAATAAACCAAAGAAAACACTTACCGTGATACAGAAAAAATGTTGAGCATGCCCAGACCCAAAAAATAACCTCTTCTAGGCTCTTCTGATACCTCAGGGCACATCTTGCTAACAGATGCACAAAATAGATGGAGGTAGGGCACAGACACTCACAGACACGAGCTCCTGCCCAGCCTGATGCTGGGGTCCTCAGTGCTGCGCCTGGGAGGAGGCAAGGGGGAGGAAGCAAGCCAGTGAGGGGAGAAGCGAAACGGGGCCGCTCTCTCTGCTCCGGGGTGCAAACAGCCTCCAGGACCTCTCGCGGCAAAACCAATACTGAACGATTGTTTCTGCCCTTCACCTCTCTTCATAGAAGCAAAAAAATCCTCTTTAGATCTCTTTCCCTTAGCAAAAACAGGTCCTCACGTAGGGCTCTTGTCAGAGTGAAATGGCATCACGAAGATTTTTGAAAAATGGGGAAAAGTTTTCAAATTAAAGATCCAAGAGTAATAAAAGATTGATAAACGTGACTATGTACAAATAATTTTTGAAAGGTAAAAACAATGCCACAAAGTAAAAAGGTAACTGGTACACTAGGAGAAAATATTTGCAACACACATGACTGATAAAGGGCTATTCTCACCCGCTTATTTTGAACTCTGAAACTGAAGAAGACCAAAACCTCAACAGAAAAAAATGAAGGGAATAGGTACGAACAGACAATTCACACAGAAGTACAAAAATGGTCTTTAAAATAAAGATGTTCAATCTCACTCATAATTAGAGAAATGAGAATTGAAACTACACTCATATACCACTTCTCACTTACCAGATTGGCAAAAATTGGGAGGGAAAAAAAAAAAAACTTGTGACAGTCCATTCTATTGGTAAGGCTGTGGGGAAACAGGTACTGTCATAGATTGCTAGGTACAAATCAAAATGAGGGGGTGCCTGGGTGGCTCAGTTGGGTAAGCATCTGCTTTTGGCTCAGGTCCTGATCCCAGGGTCCTGGGATCCAACCCCAGATCTGGCTCCCTGCTCAGCGGGGAGTCTGCTTCTCTCTGCCCTTCTACCCAGTCCCTGCTCCCCACCCCCGCTCATTCATTCTCTCTCTCTCTCTCTCAAATAAGTAAATAAAATCTTAAGAAAAAGAAAAGAAATCACAATCAGTACAACCTTTTAGAAGGGAATTTGGCAAAATCTGACAAAGTACTTACAGGCTTACCTTTTAGCCTAGCAGTGCCGCCCTGGGTGGGTCCCCAGAACATACGCCTCCACCAGGGTGAACCTAGCTGGGGACAAAGTTGTCCACAGCTGTATTGTGTATGGTTGCAAGATCAAACTCCCCCATACACAAGAGTGTTTGAATAACCCACGATACTTCCACGAAACAAAGGGCGTCACATGGTAAATACAATGCGGAAGATCTCCATGAACTGATAGGACGTGATTCCTAAGGCACATCGTTCAGTGAAAAAAGCAAGGCGCAGAAGAGCATTTATTGAGACCCTTCTAGAACAGTGGCATGAGGCGCTCCAGCGGAAACAAACTGGTGGAAGTTAAGAAAAGAGAAAGGAGGGGCACCTGGGTGGCTCAGTGGGTTAAAGCCTCTGCCTTCGGCTCAGGTCATGATCTCAGGGTCGTGGGATCGAGCTCCTCATAGAGCTCCTCATCGGGCTCTCTGCTCAGCAGGGAGCCTGCTTCTCCTGTGTCTCTGCCTGCTGCTCTGCCTACTTGTGATCTCTCTCTCTGTGTCAAATACATAAATAAAATCTTAAAAAAAAAAATTTAAAAAGAGGCAGTAGACAATCAAGGCCAGATGACTTAGGGTCAAATACAAGGTCTACCACTCATTTGCTACATTCCCAATTTCTCTGGGCCTCAGTTTCTTTATCTGTAAAATGGGAATGACACTAGTGCCTGCTTCTGAGTTTAGGTGAGGATTAAATGAGTTAATGTATATAAAACAATATCTGGTGCATAGTAAGCACTAAATAAACATTAGCTATTATTATTATTATCATTATTATTCAGGCAAGACACTTCCAATCTTCTGCCTTGAAAACAGAATCCTGGCTCTCACTTCATAGGAGAGTAAATTCTGGGGTTGGAAAGAGCTGGGTTGGACAAGAGGGCTCATTTATTCTCTTTGCTCTTTTTCCTGGGGAAGGGGGAGATTATGCCCTTATTTTCTCCTATTGTATTTTGGTGAGCTTGGGGAAGGAGCAGAAGTGATACATCAGTTTATCCCCCAAGGAGCAGAAGTGATATATCAGTTTATCCCCCAAGGTTCCAGGAAGGATTTGTCAAGCAAAAGAGCAGTAGAAAGTCTTACTACTAAGGAGCTGAGGTGATCTGATGACATAAAAATTTAAATTATACATATTAAAAGCATCATAAGTAAAATCATAACATAAAAAATTAAAGATAAACAACCAAGTGTGGAAAGAACTTGCAACAAAGGTAGTACGGAAATAAAGACCTACTCCTGTAAGAACTCAGAGCTCCTGATCCAGGGAGTCACCACCCACACACGCTTTGGGCAGAGACTGAAAGCCTACAGGGGAGTGAGAAAGCCTTGTGGCTGCATGGAGGTAGGATCTCTGCTTTTATTTATTTATTTGTTTGTTTGACGGACAGAGATCACAAGTAGGCAGAGAAGCAGGCAGAGAGAGAGAGAGGAGGAAGCAGGCTCCCTGCCGAGCAGAGAGCCCGACGTGGGGCTCCATCCCAGAACCCTGGGATCATGACCCGAGCGGAAGGCAGAGGTTTTAACCCACTGAGCCACCCAGATGCCCCTCAGATGTGCTTTGATTGGAGGTTTTGGACCCAGAGAATGCGGATGCAGGCTAACTAGATGCAGAGCATCTTATGTGATTAGTTGGGGGGAGGGGAGGCAGATGTTTGGTTTTCTCAAGCTGATCCTGAGTTGGAAATTGGAAGGCGGAAGCTAAAAAATGGGGAAAGCAACAGTCATTGATCAAGTTCTGATGTTGTGGGCAGGTTACTAGAGAGGTTGTGGTTTGGTGGCCTGGATGGGCTGCTGCAGGGGCTCTGAGACAGAAGTCTATGGTCCCATGCAGTCTGACTGTTGTCTGTATTTACACTCAGTCTCCCAGTAAGTTAAGGTGTATAACATGTGAAGCTTATACAAAAGGGATAAGAAAAACCTAGGTGTCTCCAAAAGATTAAACCATCAAAGGATACAAAGTATGATTTTTATATTTGTAATTAGAAGTAGCCAATTCAGTAGATTCAAATCACAGTTAAGTTTGGTTTATGCATATCCGATTGCAAACGCTCAAGAAAAAAAGAAAGCGGTTCACTCTCTTGTTCCCCGCAATGAGTGTGTGTCACAGGCAATGCAGACTTGGCATGGCTTTGTTTTCAAGAAACAAACTGTAGAATTAATTATGATGCACAGAGAAACACTGATAATGAGTAAGAGGAACTGATAATATCAGCTACAGACGGTACAATTAATATTTTATGGATGATTTAAGACAGTGTTTTCAAACCATGGGTTATGATCCATTAGGGGGTTTGAGATCAATTTACAGGGCAATCAGTATTTTTTTTTTTTTTAAATAGACTGATATAGAATAGAACAGAATATTGTCTTTTTGTCTTATCAGTTAACTTTTAGAACCCAACATTTGGGTAAAATGTGATACCAGTGTCAACACTGAAATAATTCAACCTCATAGGAGAAGTATGTAGGGATAAAACAAGATACTGTTTGAACAGAACTACATCAGGGGTACCTGGGTGGCTCAACATCACTAATCATTAAAGAAATGCAAATCAAAACCACAATAAAATACGACCTCACACTCATTAAGATGCCTACTAAAAAAAAGTATTCCCAGGGATATGGAGAAATTGGCTCCATTATGAAACATTGGTCGGGGGCACCTGGGTGGCTCAGTCCGTTAAGCAGCTGCCTTCAACTCAGGTAATGATCTCAGGGTCATGGGATGGGGCTTCTTGCTAAGCAGAGATCCTGCTTCTCCCTCTGCCTACTGTTTCCCCCTGCTGTGTTTTCTCTCTCTCTCTTTGACAAATAAATAAAATCTTTAAAGAAAAAAAACCGAAACGTTGGTGCGACTGAAAAACGATGCAGCCACTACAGAAAATGGTATAGCAGTACCTTAAAAAATTAAAAATGGAAAGCCGCATCACCCAGCAATCACACTTATGGATATATCCTAAAGAATTGCAAGTAGGTTCTCAAAAAGACATTTGCACACCCATGTTTGTTTTTTTAAAGATTTTATTTATTTATTTATTTGACAGACAGAGATCACAAGTAGGCAGAGAGGCAAGGTGGGGGGCGGAGCAGGCTCCCCGCTGAGCAGAGAGCCCAAGGCGGGGCTTGATTCTAGGGCCCTGAGACCAGGACCTGAGCCAAAGGCAGAGGCTGTAATGCACTGAGCCACTCAGGTGCCCCCACACCCATGTTTAATAGCAACATTATTTCACAACAGCTAAGAGGTGGAAGCATCCCTACTACGCATTGATAGATGAATGGATAAACAAACTGTGGTATATACAGGTAACAGAATACTTAGCCTTCAAAGGGAGGGAAATCCGGTCCTGTTACCATGTGGATGAACCTTAAGGACATTATGCTAAATGAGATAAGCCAGTCACAAAAAGACAAATACTGAATGATTCCACCTACATGAGATATCTAAAGTAGTCAAATCCATAGAAACAGAAAGTAGAGTGGTTACAGGGATTAAAGGGAGGGGATATGGGTTCAATGGGTATAAAGTTTCATTCGGCAGGATGGAAAGGTTTTGGAGATCTGCTGCATAACACTGCGAATATACTTAACACTCCTGGACCATACAACAAAATGATGAAGACTAGATGGAAGAAAGGCAGGCAGGGACAAGCCCTCCCCCCTGCCCCCAACATGCCGGGAGAAAAACCAGCCTTAATTTTATACCATTCTGGAAGGAGCCCCCCCCCACCCCTTTTCCCACCTAATAGATGACAAAAACCTGATTGGATGACACTAGCGGAGAAGGTTAATCAGATTAAAACCACCCACCAAAAAGCCCATAAAAACCCTTAGACTTAAAAAGTTTGATGGCTAGGGGCGCCTGGGTGGCTCAGTGGGTTGCTCCTCTGCCTTCCGCTCAGGTAAGCAGGGAGCCTGCTTCCCCCGCTCTGCTTGCTTGTGATCGCGCGCTCTCTCTCTCTGTCAAATAAATAAATAAAATCTTAAAAAAAAAAAAAAAAGCTTGGTGGCAACTTTTTTGGGTTGCCTCCCTGTTCAGGAGCTTTGTGCTTTTGTTGTTCAATAAACTTTACTATCAGGGCGCCTGGGTGGCTCAGTGGGTTAAAGCCTCTACCTTCGACTCAGGTCATGATCTCAGGGTCCTGGGATGGAGTACCGCATCGGGCTCTCTGCTCCGCAGGGAGCCTGCTTCCTCCTCTCTCTGCCTTCCTCTCTGCCTACTTCTGATCTGTCTCTGTCAAAGGAATAAGTAAAATTTTAAAAAATAAATAAATAAATAAACTTTACTATCACTCAATGAACTTTGCTTTGCTGCCCACCTCTCTGGTCTACCTCTTCATTCTTCAAAGCGGCTTGACCAAGAACCAGAGGCACAAAAGGAGAAGAAATCCCGTGACAATAATAATGGCTAAGATGGAAAGTTTTATGTGTCTTTTGCACAATTAAAAATAAAATTTAGGGGCACAACTGGGTGGCTCAGGCAAAGCGTCTGCCTTCAGCTCAGGTCATGATCTCGGGGTGGTAGGATAGAGCCTCACATCCGGCTCCCTGCTCAGAGAGTCTGCTTCTCCTTCTCCCTCAGTGCTCGCTCTCAAATAAAATTTTAAATAAAATTTAAAAGTGAATTACTTTAAGGTTTTATTTTTAAGTAATCTCTGCACCAAAGTGGGACTTGAACTCACCACCCTGAGCTCAAAAGTCACATGCTGTACTGACTGAGCCAGCTAGGTGCCCCTAAAAAGCTATTTTAACTTAAAGAAGATTACCATTTGTTACTACCTTCCCAAAGCTTTTTAGTGATAATCTTAAATGTTGGTGAGACTTTAATGAGTAGTCTTACCGTTACTGGTAGAAGCATCTCTTACAAGAAAGCAGTTTGACAGTATCTTTCAAGAGACCTTGGGGCTCCTGGGTGGCTCAGTGGGTTAAGCCTCTGCCTTTGGCTCAGGTTATGATGCCAGGGTCCTGGGATCAGCCCTGCATGGAGCTCTCCGCTCAGCAGGGAGCCTGCAACCCGCCCCCCACCCACTGCCTGCTGTTCTGCCTATTTGTGATTGTTCTCTCTGTCAAATAAATAAAATCTTTTTTAAAAAAAGAAAACTGAAAGTATTAACACCTTTCAGCTCAGTAGATCTATTTCTAGCAATCTATCCTAAGGGAAAAATTTTAACGTGGACAAGGATTTGGAGACAAAGATGTTCATTACATTCTTTTACTATTTAAGAGAAAAATTGTAAGCAGTATAAATATTGAAAACGTGGCAACAGTAATGAACATTTGGACATCAGAAAGTGAAGAAAATGTCTTAAATTCACATGATGCCATGCCATAGAGTCATCCAAACGCATATTCATAAATGTTAATGGAAAAATGTGTATGATACAATGTTGTTAGGATAATTTTTTTTAAAAGATAAAATAATGACTCTCACATAAATATAAAGAGCATTCATCAAAGATTGAATTTCACTCATTCATTAATGAGGGAACCAGTAAGGTGTTAAAATCAGTTCAAACAAGAATTCAAATAATCCCACAGAAGCAGGTCAATCAGGAATACTTTAATGAATTTACAAATAGATACAAAACTGACTCTATCTACTTAGGGATTTGGAAATCTATCCCTCCACCCACCTGAGAAATTTGCATATCTATGAGCCAGAGTAATTTGCATCTCTACCTCTCAGTGCAGAAAGTAGTGAACAGGACACGAAGGTATCATTTTTCTTTCCTCTTCTTGCCTCCATTTCAAAATCTCTTAGAACTTTTATATTCATCAGAATATAAAATCAAATATATAGCACTGTCTCAGTTAAGAAAAAAAAAGAGAAATTCACCCTAAATTTTAAGTATGGGGGTTTTTTGTTAATGGTGGAGTTAGTGGTTCATTTGCTTCGTTCATCCTTTTTCTTCGCCAAATTTTCAACAATAAAAACGGTCTTTTTATAATAAAAGTTTTCAAAACTACAACCAGAAGACAGTTTACCTGAAGCACAAAGTTCCCAATGACGGTACAATTAAAATTAACTAATACTCAGGAAGTTTTGTATCTAAATCTAAATAAATCTATATACGATCTATAGAGTCAAGATGAAATGCCTGGGATTAGCTACCTGTGGAAATACTCACCAAAAGCAATCTTCCTCTGAACAAATTTGATGATAAATATTTTTGAGGAGACAAAGCATGCTTTCAAATTCCTTAGGGAAATCACAATCTAAGTCTACGAGATTAGTTTTTTTAAATTATTAATTCTAACAAGAATTATACTAGGGATGAGATTTGGTAAAGGTAGCTTGTGATCAGCCTGGAGTGAGGGAGGGGTAGGAGGGGGGGTGGGGGGTTGGGGGGGTAGTCTAAACATAAATGATTTGCCAGTGTTTCCTCAGTAGCTCTCAGAGGAAGGAATATACTGATTTGAAAAAAAAAAAGAAGGAATATACTGACTTGAAACAGCTAGTCCTAAATACGTCAGGAGAAATATATTTTCTCAGAATAGAGAAAGACAATTTAACTGTTTATTGTACTATGGTTTAAGAGCTACTTCTAAAAGAACATCCAACTCCTTTTGTTCTCCTAAGGTAAATACAAAATGGAGACCAAACTTGAGAATTCCTTGAGCCAAATAAGCAAAACTAAATCTAGCTTATTCACGAACTGAAGTGAAACAGGTTATTTCTCATAAATGTGTCTGATAATCATAATAGAAACTCAGATCAGCTTCCTAAAAATGGCATAAAATAATCACTTCTCACCTATCCCTTACCGTCTGGAAACTCCCCGTTGTAATAACCAGTCACTGTCAGGGTTAACAACTTCCTCATTTTCATTCTATAAGCCATCCTAGAACTTCAGTAACTCTGAACTTCCTATGTTTCGTATTTAAAAGCTCCCAATTTGCAAACTGTTCATATTTGCACAATTAGCTCTTATTAAATACCATTTTACTGATCTGGTGCTCGTAATGTCACTATTTCTGGGTGTTTGACAGTTCTCATTCTCTCTTTACCTCTTCTATTTGATATCATGTAATCATATCCACTAGAATAAGTTGTATACACTTTTAATCCCTTGGTATATGAACCAATGAACCCCAGGTGTGTGGGTGAGTTTCGTCCACTTAGAAACTCATCCTGGGCCTGGGCCTGGGCCCAGGTGTCTTCAGAGAGAACTTGAGTCCATCTTGGCGGCACCTCCAACGGGAGATTCTGGGAGGCACCTGAGGCCATGGCTGGTTCTGTAGGGGAGAATTGCTTTCTTCCTTAGCAGGCTCAGAGTTCCTATCAGGTAGCCAAGCTTCCCGGAACATAGAGCAATCTCTATCAGATTCCCAAAATACATCTTGGGCAAATTAACCAGGAAAGGAAAACAGAAGACAAAGGATAAACATCAGAGAATCAGAGGCAAACCTGTATTTCCTGAAGTCATGACCATCATTTTCATTTATAACTAGACTTGATCTATCACTAGACAAATGCGCACTGTAAAATAATTTCTTTGTGTTTATGATACTAGGCTATTGTTTGCATTTCACAGAGGATTCATTTTCAAAACACTCTTATCTTGTCTCAGGAACAGTAGAAGGAAAAGAATTACTCTGATCTCCCCCTAATCTTTTTCAATACAGAGAAGGACCAGGTGTTCCCCTGGGACAATAGTTCTCAGACTCAATGAGATTAGGGATCATAGAGTATATCAAAATGAAGACTTCCCTTTAACCACCCTTAAGATTCTGATCTTTTAAAAGCTCCCTGTGTAATCTTACTTACAGCCAGAATGGAGAACCCCTAAGTATAGGGTTTTACCCTTTAAAGGGCTTTCACAGGCCTTCCTTAAATATATTTTAAGTGGCCCTCTCCCTAACCTCAAGCAGTTAAGGGTACACAGTATGTCTTAGTGCAGCCAATTAAATGCTCAGCCTGGAACACTGACTCTTGAGAGAATGACTGCAAAGTCTCTGGGCCAATTAGAAATTATTCGTGAAATTGTGGTAGCATTGAGTCAAGGACAGCAGCACCTGGTGGTGTCTTAACCAGAACTTCGCTAAGTGTGGGCTTGCCTTTCCATTGAGTGTCTGAACTATCCAGTTCCTTCTAATAAGTTCCTTTTCTGGTTAAGTGAACTAGAAGTGGTGTCTGTTGTTTGCAATCTAGAACCAGGGCTGGTTCAGTTAAGTAGGTACTACTGTTAACCATTTTGCAGATGAAGAAATCAAGTTTCAGAGAGATTAGGTTACTTGTCAGAGGTCCCTTGAAAAGTGACAACACCAGGACTCAAATCAAGATCTTCTTTGCTCATTGCTCTTACCATCACGATACGGGCTGGGGAAAATCATAGCGCAACCATAATACTCCCTCTCGACTCACAGAAATAGTCTCAGTGGTTCTCAGACTGGTACGCACATTAGCATCACCTGAAAGTGTGACCAACTTGAATTGCTCGGGGCTGTCCTGTTTTTATTTATTTTTTTGTTGATTTATGTATATTTTTTGGTCCTGTTTTTAGCACTGGAAATCCTGAAGCCTTGGGGAGACTGGGACAGTTCGTCACTCTACTCCGGGGTGGAGGCAGCGGGGTGGAGGCGACCTTAAAAACAACAATGACAACTGCTGAGGCTGTCCTCCAGAGTTTCTGAGTTAGCTGATCTGTGTGGGACCTAGAAACCGGCGTTGGCTTAAGTGTCAGTTCAAAGGATCAGTACATCCAGCTAGGGCCGAGAGTCACTGGTCTGCATGAAACCTTTCAGAGTTTAGCCGCCCCCTCATCAGTCTGTCGTATTTGTCCATCCACGCCTGGCTCTTTTACTGTGGTTAGTATCTATGCAAGCAGGCATTTGATAAAGACTCTGAAATACTAAGATCAGAGGACACGGCAAAAGGTGCCCAGAGCCAAAGGGCTGGTTTCAGTGACTGCCTCCCTGACTCCTTCAAGAAAGAGCAAATAGGGAAATATCAGGGTCATTTGAATGGCCCTGCAGGTGATAATTATGGCTTCTGGGGTTAATCTAGGGATCTCGGGAAGGGTAAGGAGCTCTGGAACAGTGGTTAAGTAGTGCTGTATGTGGGAGAAGACAAGTGTGGTGAAGGCTGAATGGGTAAACGAGGCTGGGTTATAAATTGGTGATGACTCAAACTTCTCCGGTCGTTTGGTGACGGAAGTCTGACTGGACTATTCTAGTTGGGAAATAGCTTTGGCTATTTGGCTAAAAAAGCTTTGACTCTAATCTTGCCATCTGACATTGTTACTAAGGGTCGAGGAGAAATCCAGAGGACCAGGTCATTCTTTTAGTCCTCTGTGGTCCTGCTGGCCCTGAAGGAAAAGCCTAGAACCTTGGCATTTCAGAGTTCTTTTTCTCTTAGAAGTTCATTTGTTGATTTATTCACTCATTCAACAAATATGTGTTAAGTACCTACTGTGTATCAGACACCATGCTGAGGGTACAACACCAAGGAAAACTAACGTGGTTTTTGCCCTTAGGTGGTGTTGTGGGGGTGGGGAGGAGAGACCGATTCCTAACCGAGCCATTGAAAATAGCGTGATCATTGCTAAGGTGGAGAAGCACTGAGCGCTGAAAACACATGTCAGTGAGGTCCAGGAACACCTCCCAGAGGAAGTGTCACCTCGACTGGGACTAAAGGGTAATCCGGGTTTAGCCGGGCCAAGGGAAACGCTCTCTCAGCGGGAGAGAAGAGCAAATGTAAAGACTCCAGCTGGACAGTGTGAAGCCTTGTCGTAGGTGGAATAATTGCCCCCAAAGATCGCATCCGAATCCCCAGCATCTGTGAAGAGGGAACCTTACCTGACAAAAAGGGACTGACTCACAGATGTGAGTAAATTAAGGCTCTTGAGATGGAGACATTATCCTGGACTGTCTGCGTGGCCCAGTGTAATCACAGAGTCCTTTTTATTTAAAAGAGGGACGTGGCAGATCAAAGTCAGAGAGAGACTTGAAAATGCTGCAGTGCTGGCTTTGCAAATGGAGAACGAGCAGCCTCTAGAAGCCGGCAGCCTCTAGAAGCTGGACAAGGCAAGGAAACTTTTTTTTTTTCTTTCTTTTTTTTTTTTTTAAGATTTTATCAATTTATTTGTCAGAGAGAGGGAGAGCGAGAAAGTGAGCACAGGCAGGCAGAGGCAGAGGGAGAAGCAGGCTCCCTGCTGAGCAAGGAGCCCGATGTGGGACTCGATCCCAGGACCCCGGGATCATGACCCGAGCCGAAGGCAACTGCTCAACCAACTGAGCCACCCAGGCATCCCGGCAAGGAAACTTTTCTAGAGGTTCTCCCGGAGAGCATCCAGAAGGAACACAGCCCTGCTAACTCTTTAATTTTAGTCCAGAAAAACCCATTTTGAACATCTGACCTCCAGGACTGTAAGATTATATATTTATGTTGTTTTAAACCATGAAGTTTGTGGTAATTTTTAATAAGAATAATAGAAAACTTATACAGGAACCTACAAAAAAATAGTCTAGTATGGTGGACATACTAGACATAGTATAAGGTACAAATAAGATTAGAAGAGTAAGCAAAATCAGGCAGAGCCTCACAGGGCTTGTTAAGGGTAAGGCTAAAATCCACTTCATCCTTGGGATACCCTGAAGGATTTTTAAATGGAACAATGATCGAATGAGGTTTACATTTTAGGAAATTATATTTGATCTCATTCAGGGGTCAGCCACCTTTCCCAGTAAAGAATCAGATAATAAATACTTTATGTTTCCTGGGCCATACGGCTTTTGTTAGGTAGTCATTTTTTTTTTTTTTTGACAAACATAAAACCTGTTGATAGCTCAAGGACCCATATAAAAATGGGCAGGCCCCAGCTCTGAGCCACCCTGTTTCTATTGTTCTCAGCCGTCCTTGCGGCTAGGTATGGTGATGGGAGTCAGGAACCCAATTCTAGCTAAAGAGATAAGGGAACATCTCCCAAAGAATTCTGGGAAAACTTTAGCTGTGTTTATGAGAAGTTTGGGTGCTGCCTTTCTGCTTTCTCTCTGCCCTTGAACACTGATGCGATGCCTTATCTCTTAAGATAAACCAAAGGGGAAAAAGCCAAGATTAATAGCGATGACAGGGGCGCCTGGGTGGCTCAGTGGGTTAAGCCTCTGCCTT
Organism: Mustela nigripes; assembly: GCF_022355385.1. NCBI lineage: Eukaryota > Metazoa > Chordata > Mammalia > Carnivora > Mustelidae > Mustela > Mustela nigripes. The sequence goes on from NC_081560.1 coordinate 161,240,366, forward strand.
CGGCTCAGGTCATGATCTCAGGGTCCTGGGATCCAGCCCCAACTCAGGCTCTCTGCTCAGCGGGAAGCCTGCTTTCTCCTCTCTCCCTGCCTGCCTCTCTGCCTACTTCTGATCTCTGTCTGTCAAATAAATAAATAAAATCTAAAAAAAAAAAAAAAAAAATATATATATATATATATATATATATATATATGACAACCCAGACAGAGATGGACTGAAGCAAAACCACAAGTGCCTATCTCTAGATTTCTTGTAATGGGGAGGGGGGGATCAAGTCCGTTTTAAGTAGGGTATCCTGTTACTTGCGACGGGAAGAATTTCTAAGTGAACAGATAAATGCTAGGAGATTGATTAGGAGGCTCTGCACCAATGGGCACCAATGGGCGAGGGATGACAGTTGCCCAGACTAGGGCTGTGGTAGTCAGGAAGTGCACGAACTTGAGACATATTTCAGAGTCAGTATAAATAAGATACAGAGATTGTATGTGGAAGGAGAGGTGGGAAGAGGGAACAAGTTATGTCAAAGATTAATCCCAGGTCACTGATTGTGGCGGTAGCGCTATCTACCCAAACAGAGAAAGGAGGAGAAAGAGCAGGTTTGGGGAGAAAAAGCGAGAAGTTGAATTCTACAGTCTGGGGTTCCTGGGGGCCATCTCAATGGAGCTGTCCTTAAGCCATCCCATGTGAGAAACTGCTGCTCCAAAAAGAGGTTGAGATGCCTGTCCTCGGCGTCGATTCATCCCTTTTCTTCTTCTCCTCCTTCTTCTTCTTCTACTTCTTCTTCTTCTTCTTCTTTTTTAAAGATTTTATTTATTTGACAGATGGAGAGAGGGGAAGAGCACAAGCAGGGGGAATGGGAAAGGGAGAAGCAGAATCCCCGTCTAGCAGAGCCTGATGTGGGGCTAGATCCCAGGACCCTGGGATCATGGCCTGAGCTGAAGGCAGAGGCTTAAGAGACAAAACCACACAATCGCCCCATACTTTTTTTTTTTTTTTTTTTTTAAAGTAGGCTTCATGACCATCGTGGAGCCCAGTGTGGGGCTTGAACTCACGACCCTAATATTGAGACCTGAGTTGAGATCAAGAGTTGGATGCTGAACTGACTCAGCCACCCAGATGCCCCCGTTTTTCCATTCCTAAGCCATGTTCAAGAAAATCATATTTGGGGTGTCACCATCTTCGCAGTAGTCCAGCAAGAACCATGCCGTCTGGATTCACGTTTTCACCAATAAAGAACTGGTAGTTTTTTAAATTAGCAAGGATGTGCTTGATTTGTTCTGCAGCCCCTGTCATTTCTGTCCTCTGTTCTTCAAGTTTGTCTTTGGTTGATTTCGTGTAATCTTTGATGTACTTTCTGTAGAAGTCGGTTTCTTGCAAGGGATGGTTCATGACAGTCTCAACACCAAGGATGACTGAGCTTTCGGTACCCTCCCAGCCTTCAGCAGAGGAATCTCCACCAACCAGCGAGTCACCAAGGTTACCCTCTGTCCTACTGACTGTCTTCCCCTCTGCCTCCAGGCACAGTCCATCTGCAATCTCCTGGATCTTATAGATGTTGGAGAACATGTCATCATGGCTGAAGAGGTCCTCGCAGATGATCAAAACCACTCTGGAGAGAGACAACGACTGTGTGAGCTCAGCGGGAGCCAGGAGCTCTAAGCCAGTGCAGTAGAGCCTGAACCACACTGGGGTAGGGGGGGGGGGCAGGTGGAAAAGTGAAAGATGCTTTTCAATACCTTATCTTGTAAGTTAGATGTGACACTTTGGACTGTCTCAACTCTTGCAATTCCTTGAGATAAAAATATCTTTCCCCTGAAATGCAAAACTGTAGTCAATTTAATTGTAAGTTCTTGGGCTACTTGCTCAGCCACACAGATTGAATTTCCTTCTGTGGAACAGTCCTAGCAATGCTTACTCCATAGTCTGTCAAAAGCATCTAGTGAGAATCTGTATATGAGAGTCCTTTGTGAACTACACAAAAATGATATTGAGATTAGCTGGGTGTTTATGCACACGTACTTTTGTATACAAAGACCTCATAAGAGTAAAGGGTTTCATATGATCTTTGTAGAATGGGTGGGAGCCCAACTGGTAGAGAAGAGAAGAGATGAATCACTATGTGGAGAAAATGGTAAGATAGGATGAAGTACAGTTCACCAAAGCAAATAAAATTAAAGGAGAAACATGAGAGGCACTCTTTCAAAATAATGATCATAATGATAATGATGGGGACCGTTACTATCAATCATCATCTACTGTTTTGAAAATTCTTCCCCATGCAGTAAGGTATGAAGTAAAATAAGAGGAATGAACATCAAAAGGAAGAGAGAAAAATCATTATTTGTAGATGATACAGTTTTAGTCCTAGGAAACTAAAAAGAATGGGTTAAAAGCATTGAAATTAATAAGTAGGTTTGGTTAAACAGCTAGAAACAAATTAATATAGAAAGCAATAGCATTTCTTTTCTTTTTTTTTTTTTTTAAGATTTTATTTATTTATCAGAGAAAGAGAGGGGGGGGAGAGCGAGCACAGGCAGACAGAATGGCAGGCAGAGGCAGAGGGAGAAGCAGGCTCCCTGCGGAGCAAGGAGCCCAATGTGGGACTCAATCCCAGGACGCTGGGATCATGACCTGAGCCGAAGGCAGCTGCTTAACCAACTGAGCCACCCAGGCGTCCCAAGCAATAGCATTTCTTTAAACAGTTGGAAAAGAGGGAAATCTTCCCTACATGTGATTCTGAGTACACCGACCGCTTACTTCCCAGTCAAGTGCATTGTTCAAGCCAGGTCTTCCCACTGTCCTTTTCCTTCCTTCCCACTGCATTGAGCTACACTGAGAACAATCACATGCATCATATATATTTACGATCATTTGTATCAATGACGAGAAATTTTATCTTGAAGATTCTGTGTTAATATTTTAGGTGGACCAAGATTCTCCAAGAAAGGCACTTAAGAGAGGCCCCTCACAAAATGGGTTTGTGGTTTCTATTGATGCTTATCTCCCTTTCTGTTCCCCTTAGGTCTAGTTTTCCTGCTCTCCCAGTAATAACTCTTTGTTATAAAATATAATAACTTGTAGACTTTGGTGATAAGCCTGTAATAAATGCCAGAGTCTGTCTGCACATGGAAGTAAGCGATTACCTCTCTCTTTTCTCCACCCATTTATCTCCTAGACATAGGGTCTGGGGAAGGTTTGCAGAGTTACAGAACCATGGCCTCTCTCAGCCATCCACCTGCCTTGTCCACCAACACCCACTGACGATTTTATGGCCCAATCTGACTGCAGCTCTCCAATCAGATAGGTGAGCATGCTCACATCCTTAATCTAGAAAATTTTACCTTCTCCGGCCCCAAGGGGACTTTGGCCCTAAATTTAATTTAAAGTTGAAGAATGTTGTAGGGACTATGCTGTGACTGGGAGGGCTGAGTAACCAGAACAGAATGTGGGAGAGGAGGGCCTTCTTTCTGGGTCAATTTTGTACCAACAGAAGCACCTAACTTCTTGGTTAAAAGTGCCTAACCAAGGGTATGGTGCCTCTTGAGTTTCTTCTTGTGACTGCTCTTGAGTTTAGCTTAGCCCTTGTTCTCTCATGCTGATCAGCACAAGACCAGGCGAAGGAGTAGGAAATGTTACCAGGCTTGGTGGCTTTGCCTACTAGACCCCATAGCTCCATCCACAACCTGCTGACACAGCTCCTATATTCTCCTACTGTTAACATCTTATATGACACAGTACATTGTCAAACTAAGAAACCAACCTTAGCACATTATTGTTGATGAAACTCCAGACTGTATGTTGCTAGTTTTAACTAGTATTAACTAAACTAAACTGATTTCAAAAGTTCTTTCCAGCGAATGCCTTTTTAAGTCCCAGGATCCAATCCAGGATACTACATTGCATTTAGAAGCTAATATGCTTTTTGCCATTCTATAAATCTCCTTCAACACCCATTTCCAGCTCCATCCCTGAACTGTCTCCTAACACTTAACATCAAACGTAGGGGAGAAGGAGCCAAGGTCCTAAGGTCAGATCTAAAAGCCACCTCAGCATTTCTCATCAGCATTTCCCAAAATGAAATCTCCAGATAAAGAGTTCAACAAGATACTCGGCTACTTTCAAGGAAGTAGAGAGTCTATAGTCAAATGAATTAAAGAAATGCTTGATGCCAAATCCCTTCTTGAAGAGGCAAAATTTTCATCAAGATGACATAATCGGGCGCCTGGGTGGCTCAGTGGGTTAAGCCGCTGCCTTCGGCTCAGGTCATGATCTCAGGGTCCTGGGATCGAGTCCCGCATCGGGCTCTCTGCTTGGCAGGGAGCCTGCTTCCCTCTCTCTCTCTCTCTGCCTGCCTCTCTGCCTACTTGTGATTTCTCTCTGTCAAATAAATAAATAAAATCTTTAAAAAAAAAAAAAAAAAAAGATGACATAATCTCTGAAAAGTCTTGCAATATATAAACCAGTTCAGTTTGGCCCAGCAAAACTTTTATCAAATTTCAGTCATTTGCACACCATCTTCATGCCTTTGGCCATATCTGCAGTTTGTACTGTTATTAACTTAGCATTCTTCTTTTAACCTACTCATCTTTTAAAAAATACTTTTAAAAAATTTTATTTATTTATTTGACAGAGAGAGAGAGAGAGAGACAGCAAGAGAGAACACAAGCAGGGGGAGTGGGAGAGGGAGAAGCAGGCCTCCCACTGAGCAGGGAGCCCTATGCAGGGATCCATCCAAGGACCCTGGGATCATGACCTGAGCTGAAGACAGACAATGACTCAGCCACCCAGGGGCCCCAAAAATACATTCTAAAGAGCATTAGATATCACTACTCTCAATGGAAAATTTAGGTCATTTGCCAAAATTAATTAGAACAGAAAAATGTTAATTTCAACCAAGAACCTCCTAGAGTCAACTCATCTATCACTGGTGGTTCACATATGATAGTCTGAGAGATATTGGTTAACCAGATCCCTTTTTTCAATAACACCTGTTAAAATGCTGGGGAGGGGCGCCTGGGTGGCTCAGTGGGTTAAAGCCTCTGCCTTGGGTTCGGGTCACGATCCCAGGGTCCTGGGATTGAGTCCCGCATTGGGCTCTCTGCTCGGTGAGAAGCCTGCTTTCCCCTTTCTCTCTTCCTGCCCCTCTGCCTACTTGTGATCCTCTCTGCCAAATAAATAAATAAATAATAAAGTCTTTTTTAAAAAATAAAATAAAATGCTGGGGAGACACTTTGGAAAAGGCCTAGAAGATCAGAAAATGTACACAGAGAGCTAGTGTTAAAGCCCAGACTAAACCTGAAGTCCCTACTTGCGTCTCTAGTGCCCTCCTCACAATCCTACTCTGCTTCTGAGGTTGACCTCTCTTGGGCAGGACCAAAGGAGATTCCATGAGGGCTAGAGTTTGTAACACAAAAAGTTCAGATTCCATGTGAGTTGGTTTTAATCCTGAGTGTGGGATTTTAACAGTTTCTCACACCTAGTTCTGAAGTCTCCCTATCTTCTTCCACTCTAGGGGCAGAACTCGGATCTGATTCTTTGTCAAAGTACATGGGTACAAAGTGTTTTCTGATTCCCAACTATCATTGCTACCTATACCCCGCCAATTCCCACCTGATCCATGACCTCCTACCTGCACTTTGTCCAGTTCTTCCTAAAGTCATGCTATTTAAAAATTTAATTGTGTTTGAGCAAGAGGGTGTGGCAAAAGGGATGCCTACTGTTAATCAGTAACAGAGAGCAGCAGATACACCAGGTGCTTCCAGCCAGGTGGGGCACATTTGGCCCTCAGTTCTCCCAAAAGTGGCTCCAGACAGTTGAGTAGGCTCAATTCGTCTCGTGCTCTCGGCTGTTTTCTCATTGCAAGAGGCCAGACCACAGGTGTTGGTTACCCCTTCTCCATTTGGTCACCTGCTTGATGCCTTGAGTGGATTTGACAACATAATGTGCAGTAATCCTACCCTAGCTGGTTTCTAACATTCAGACCAGATTTGAATGCCACTGGGCTTGATGATGACTTCTGAGGTCATGCATTCCTTTCTTTATTCAAAATATTAAACATGCAGAATAAGCCAGTCTGTGCTATGGTATATATAATAATAGATAACATTTACAGAGCGCTTACTCATGTGTTAGATACTCCTTATACATTATCTCACTTAATCCTGGATAACTTTAGGAAAAAGATACTCTTTTTCCCATTTTAAGGTTAAGTCACCAGGGCTTGAATGACTTAAATACCTTTCCAAATTTTACGTAAGTATCAAATGACAGATCTGAGATTTGAACCCAGGTATAGATGCTTGATGCCAGAGCTTATACTCTTAGCCTTTAGTCTATACTGCCTCCTTGGGAGAAGGCATGGTTTATACTCCCAAGGAGTTCACATACTTATAATAGCTATTCTGAGGTCCTTTATTATTTTTTTAAAGGTTTTATTTACTAATTTGACAGAGAGAGTACAAACTGGGGGAGCAGCAGGAGGAGACAGGGAAGTTGGGAGCCCAATGCGGGGCTGGATCCTAGGACCCTGGGATCGTGACCTGAGCTGGAGGCAGATGCTTCATCTATCTGACTGAGCCACCCAAGCACCCCGATTCTGATGTCCTTTAAAAATCTCTGTCCTCAGGACAGGGAGCCTGCTTCTCCCTCTCCCCACGTGTGTGCTCTCTTGCTCTCTGTCACACAGACAAACAAGCAAACAAATAAATAAGATCTTTAAAGATCTCTGCCATCTTTAAATAGGTTTCTATTATTTGTCTCCTCCCTGGTGACTTATCATATTCCCCTCCCTCTCACAACTAATAAGGGGTTTTTTGTTTGTTTGTTTTGTTTTTTGCTCAGACAGCATCCATTCCCTCTAGCTTCTTTGAAGAAGACTGATCATCAGTGACCAAGCGCAGTTGCAAAAAGAATACCCAGGGTCCGCTTCACGCTCGAGAAAGGGGACTCTGTGCCTCCTCCTCCTCCTGGTTTCAGGAACTCTACCCGTTCAGAGAAACTTCTCTAGTAACGAACTATAGAAACGATCCCTCACAGTAGAGTTTTGCAACTTTTTAAGTTTTACTGAATGTTGTACATTGTGGACACTCTATTGTAGAGCTAGATTTGGTTGTCTTCCTTTAAAAAATGTTAGGACTTTTCTTTTTCTAGAAGTAAATTAATTTTTAATTTGGATTAGCCTGATCTTGTTGGAGTTTCTTTCTTTTCCTTTTTCTTTCTTTCTTTCTTTCTTTCTTTTTTTTTTTTTTTTACTTTTTAGGGCTAATCCAGAGTTCCCTTATTCTACAGCGAAAGGAGCCCTGTTCCTTAGGCATGAGAGATTTGAGATCCAAACTCAAAGCCCAGAGTTAAACAGCAACATCTACTTTCTTTACTTAGAACTCTGATCTCTAGGACTCTGTGAGTCTCTGTTCTTAGAATCCACTAGGGGCTGTTTTTTTCTCCCAGGTCTCCTGGATGTTTACTCCAGCACGTGCAACTTAGCATTCAGTCAAAGACGGGGACATCCATTAAAGGAATCCCTTTGCATAACTTTGGAGCTGCTTTTTGGTGCAGATCTTTCCTTTCTTCTAACCTGCCTCACTCATTACAGTCACTACAATAGTCTAGAACCCTGCCTCTTGTTCTGCTGAAGCTCTACCTCCTTGCCCCATGGTTTAGCGAGGTGCCCAGGCAGAACATGGGGTTGAATATGGAGCTTACCTCACATATTTCCATTTTCTTAAGGACCACAGATCAGTGCTACTGCTCAATGCCTACAAATAACTGCTTCATGTATTTTGGAAATTTCATAGTTGTATATGGTGAGAGAGTAAGAAGAGTACCCATTATTCATTTATGGACAGCCCTAGAAAGTCTGGACATTCTTTTTTATAACAATCTGACAATCTCTGAATTTTAACTGGAATTTTAGTCTAAGCACATATTAGAATTCGTTTCTATCGTCTTTTTGCTGTGTATATGCTTTTTCAATGATTTGCTTTTTCATTTTTTCTTTACAAAAATTAAAAGTTTGTTTGCTTTTTCAATGATTTGCTGTTTTGCTTTCTCTTTACAAAAATTAAAAGTGTCATTTTTTTAATTTCATTTTACCTCTCTACAAATTTTAAGGTCTACATACTATTCCCATTCGTTTACTAGTTATTCTTGAAAAGTTTACCATGCCTGCTTATACCAACAAGTCTATAGTTCATTATCTGTTCCTCTGCTGAATTACAGTCTTTAGAACACCTTTAAACCCTCTACTCCTAACTCATAACTTATTATTCGGTATTTTCATTTAGTCCTTTAAAACACACAAATGATACATCATAACATTTTTATTTCATATAAATAATGTTTACTTAATGTTACCCACAAGTTCACCAGTTTCCTTGCTATTACTCACCAGATCTCAAGCCTTTGTTCCAAGATTTTTTTTTTCTTTCTGAAGTCATCTTTTTACAGTTCTTTTGGTTCAAAAAAAAAAAAAAATCCTTTTGGTGAAGATCTGTGGCAGATTTTCCCAAATATTAATCTCAAAACAGATTTGTTCTGCCCTCATTCTTTTTTAATATCTGAGAGAGAGTGCACATGCTCACAAGCAGGGAAAGGGGCACCAGCAGAAGCCAAAGATGGGGCTGGACTCCAGGACTCTCGAGATCATGACCTGAGCCAAAATCAAGCGTCCAGCACCCCAACTGACTGAGCCATCCAGGTCACCCTGCCTTCATTCTTGAAAGATAATTTCACAAATTCAGAGTGGGTCAATGTTTTTGTTACAGGATTTCCTTCTCCTTCGTGCCCAAGGTTCTTGGTCCTGCTGCTCTGAAAAATGAAGACCAGGCGGGCAGCAAAGCAAGGTTTTACTGAACAGTAGTAAAGTACATTGAATGAGAGTACAAAACTCTTGAAGACGGAGGAGGACCCAAGAGGGTTACAATTGGAGTTTCTAAGTCTAGGGGTTTTTATGGGCTTATTGGAGGGCTTTTCTCTGATTAAGCACCGGTCATTCAATCAGGTTTTTATCATCTATCTATCATGTGGGAAAGGGTGGAGGGCTCCTTTTAGGTAGTGTTGTAAGGTCCCCCAATAGTGGGTCCTTGATTAAAGGAGCGAGACTGATACAAAGCAAAGGTCAAGCAAAGCTTTATTTCATGCCAAGCATTGAGAATCAAATTGAACAGTCAGGGCAGTCTCTTACAAAAAGGTGACCCCTCCCTGCCTTACAGACTAACTCTTATAGAGCAAAGGTCATGTGGTTGGCCCTGGCCACACACAGGTGGCCAATGAGATTGTAACACACAGAGAAAGCCTCACAGTCATGTTAGGTCACACACAGGTGGCCAATTGAATTACAATTCACCCCATAGTAGCTATTTGAACTAGCCTATCACCTTGGTCAGAATTGGCGCCCAGAAGGTGCCCAAAGGGCAGGGCCCATACTCCTTGGTAGCTAGGGAGACAGTATGCACCCCCCCACTGATTGGATGTCTCCCTCTGGCATGACCCACCCTTGTATTTGGGCTTTGTTACCTGGGACTCGTTTCCTGGGCTTGCTTTTAAGTAAGTTACCTTGGGGGGGTGGGGCAGGGTCAGTTTAAGTTTTACTGCAACAAAATCACTGTTTAACCCAGATGGAATCGCTCTAGCTAAATAGGCCCTTACAGTGTAAAATCCTTTTAAGGGTGATTTATTTTCAGGGTGGGGGCCCTTGTCTGTCTGGGCCGGCCTTCCAATTATCCTTCATCATTTTCTAATTCCAAATTAATAGATTCTTTTGGCACTTGGAAGATGTTGATCAATTTGTTTTCTAACCTGAATTGTTGCTGGACAATCTTCAGTCAGGTGGTCATTCATTTCCAATTATTTTTTTCTCCTAAGTTGCTTGTAAAGTATTCCTTTGTGTCCTAGAGTTTATATAAAGTAGGTGTAGAATGTTTTACTTACAAGCTTGTGATAAATGTTTTGGGTGTTTATGGATCTATATCTTTTTTTCGGAAGTGGAACATTATTATCTATTAAGTTACCAGCGATTTCTTCTCTGTTCTCACTAATTTATTGCCCGGAAATCCATAAATTAGCTTTGTTATTCTATTTTCCATGTTTCTCAGTCCCACTTTCAAAATGTTCATACCCTTTTCTTGGATGACATTTTGGGTGATTTGTTTAGATTCAACTTCCATTGCATCCTTAACATCTGTGCTTAATCTGCTATTTAACCAATGGCTTTAAGAAATTTTAAAATGTCTTAATATATATTTTCATGAACACTCTATTTTTTTTTTTTAAAGATTTTGTTTATTTATTTGTCCAAGAGAGAGGGAGAGAGAGAGCGAGCACAGGCAGACAGAATGGCAGCCAGAGGCAGAGGGAGAAGCAGGCTCCCTGCCAAGCAAGGAGCCCGATGTGGGACTCGATCCCAGGATACTGGGATCACGACCTGAGCTGAAGGCAGCCGCTTAACCAACTGAACCACCTAGGCATCCCTTTTTTTTTTTTTTTTTTTTTTTTTTTTTTTAAGATTTTGTTTGTTTGAGGGGCACCTGGTGGCTTAGTCAGTTAAGCGTCTGCCTTCGGCTCAGGTCCTGGACTGAGCTCTGTGTCAGGCTCCCTGCTCAGCTGGAAGTCTTCCTCTCTCCCTCTCCATCTGCCTCTCCCCCAGCTCATGCTCTCGCTCTCTCTCTCTCAAATAATCAGGATTTATTTAAAAAATCAGGATTTTTATTTATTTGAGAGAGTGCAAGAGAGCAGGAGGGCAGGGTTGCAGAGGGAGAGAAAGAAGCAGGCTCCTGGCTGAGCAGGGAGCCCATCAGGGGTCTGGATCCCAGGGCACTGAGATGATGACCTGAGCCAAAGGCAGACAGATGCTTACCCCAAGTACACTCTAATTCTATTTCAAAAATTCCCACTTTTGGTAGCCGGTCTCTTAATGGCTTGACCACTTTTGCAATTCAATTTAAAATTTCATGCAAAGGTATTCTATTATTTTGATTTTATAATTCCAGTATCTGAAGACCATGGAAGTCTAAATCTGCCTGTTGTTCCGATTGTAGGTCATTGACGTTTGGCAATGGCTGAGATTATATGTATTTATCTTTGGGGATCCTACAGGCCTAAACTGTGGATATTTTTATGCTTCTACTAGGAGCCTACAGGAACCACCATCTTGGGAACTATAGCTTTTTTCAAAGATCTTTCCTTGTTTAGGAATCTGAGGTTCAAGGTTCAAGTCTCTGTGGAACTAGCCAAAGGTTTTGTCTTTGATCAACTGATATACTGATATATTTACCTTCAGGGCAGTACAATCTCCAAGCTTCTTGCTATTGCATCCTGGTTTTAGCATACGTTTTACTATGGACTACTTGAAGATTTTGTTTATTGCAATCCCATGCGATGTATTAACATTAATGTTTTATAGTGTCAGGGCTCCCATATTGATGGAAGTCAGTCACAAAAACTGCTTATTTTTATTTTTTAAAGTTAGCTCTCTGCCCAACTTGGGGTTCAAACTCATGACCCTGAGATCAAGAGCCACATGCTCTATCAACTGAGTCAACCTGATGCCCCTCTTTTTCCTTTTCTTTGAAAAATGATCTCTGGACCATGTGGGACATTAAGAGTAAATAAGGTAAAATATGCATTTGAAAGTTGATTCACTAATTTATCGCCCAGAAATTCATAGTAAACAAGGCAAAGTATATATTTGACTAAAGATTCTGATATGAATTTGAAAAGAAAGCATAACACAGTATCTGGGGTTGGGGGGTGCACACAGGTGGGGGACTGCACCAAAATAGGTAACAGTTGATGGCCTTAGAGGGAGTACTGAATGGTACCAAGGATACGTTTGCCCTGGAGACAGTTGATGACTGTAGCAAGAGGCTGAGAATCCAGGATTGGCCCTGGGACAGAAGATCCCAGTGCAGGAACAGCAAGAGATTTTAGCATATATATGGGGTTGTAGGAAGACATTGGTTGTTTCAGGAGTCAAATGAAGACATCTAGTCTTCATATCCCCTTAAGGTATATGCCAAATTTTGAAGTTGTTGGCAGTGCTTTCAACAAGAGGTACACATAAATTTCCTACATATACTGTCTCCTTCTTAGAAAACTCCTAATATCTTAAGCTCTGAAGCTGAGATACACAAATGAAGTGTAAGGGCCTATTCAGCCCGAGCGGCCCCACCCCAGTTGAACTGCCATTTTGTTGTAAAACTTAAATTGACCTTGCCCCCCACCAGGGGATCTTATTTAAAAGCAAGTCCGGGAAACCAGTCCCTCATAACAAAGTCCAAGTACAAGGGTGGGTCAGGCCAGGTGGAGATATTCAATCGGTGGGGGCGCATACTGTCTCCTAGCTACCAAGGTGATGGGCTAGTTTCCATGGCTACTGTGGGGTGAATTGTAATTCAATTAGCCACATGTGTGTGGCCAGGCCCAACCACATGGCCTTTGCTCTATAAAAGTTAGTCTGGAAAGCAGGGAGTGGTCGTCCTCTGTAAGTCCGTTGGTCCGTTTGACGGTTGGTCTGATTCTTGATGATTGGCGTGAAGTAAAGGTTTGCTTGACCTTCACTTTGTATCAGTCTCGCTCCTTTAATCACGGACCCATTATTGGGGTACCCAATATGGGGGGACCCAACAGAAGAACAAGCAATTACTATAATATTAATTACACCGAATTAAGATGTGTGGGTTCATTCAAAGTTGAGTCTACTTATTTTACATAATCTGCCATGGTATTTACTCACAATTTTAAAATTATTTTTTCCATGTTGAGGTATTTTATGAAATATGCAAATATGAAATCATTCGAAACTTTCAAGCACTTGACATTGATGAATCCTAATAACTAAAGAGAACTCAAGCTCTAAGGAAAGTTGGAAATACTTAGCCAACCTTCTCCTTTTGAAGAAATAGAAAATGAGAGCTGGGGACACTTGGGTGGCTCAGTGGGCTGGGCCCCTGCCTTCGGCTGAGGTCATGATCCCAGGGTCCTGGAATGGAGTCCCACATCGGGCTCTCTGCTCAGCAGGGGGCCTGCTTCCCTTCCTCTCTATCTGCCTGCCTCTGTCTACTTGTGTGCTCTCTCTCTCTTTCTCTCTGACAAATAAATAAATAAATAAAATCTTAAAAAAAAAAAAAAGAAAATGAGGGCTGGAAAAATCAGTGCTTTGTTGAAAATCATAAAGCATTATCAAAGGAGATTTCCAATTGATTTCAGAAGTATAATGATGACATGGTCCTGAAGTGTCTGAAAGGGTGATAGATCAAAGAACTGACCAATCGAGTTTGCTAGAATTGGAAGTGTCACACAATATGGAAGCATCTGTGCAGCAACATCCCTTTCTGGAACCCTTAGAGTTTATTGACATCATTAGCACTGCATCTAGGAAAGCATCTGTCAAGGAGACTCTGAAAGATGTTACGGAGTGTAACATCTTCAGAGAGATGTTACAGAGTAATTTTCAAGAAGAGTTATAACAGGGAATTTTTTATGCTAAGGTTACATCAACTGCAAGCAACTAGTGGAGAATATATATATATATATATATATATATATATTTTTTTTTTTTTAAGTGAATGTGTGGAAAAGATCAAGATGTCATTCATCACTTGAGTATATTTATTCTCCTTCTCCTTATGTGAAATGTCACCCATTCCACGAGCAGAGGAGTTGTCCTTTGTTTTATGCTGTACCGGTTTATCTACAGCGTTTCAAGGCTCCTACAGTGCATGCTTCAGAATTTGTTACTTCTGCATTTCAATTGATTTGAAAAGAACTGCTATTAGTTCAATAAGACAACGCTTGAGAAGAAATTACAGGCCTGTGCTGTAGGGAAAATAAGAAGTCATAAACATATGTAATTGTGTAAGACATTCAGCATAACACGGCTGTAGTGACAAATGACAGTGCTTGAACTTAAGAGAAGACATTTCCATGAGAAATCACAAATAAGAGAATATTAATAGGATTTAAGAAAAAGAGTGTGGATTGGTTAGTGGAATTACTAATTATGTTCTAATGCTGTTATCATCTTTCAAGAATAACTGTATTAGTTAGCCCAGGAGCTTTAATCCTCTGAAGAAACAAGGATCCCAGATCCTAATTAAATGATGTAGAACCTCAAAGACTCAGTGGGTAAGCATTTGTTAAATGCCAATAGCATGGTGTTTAAATTGATATAGACAAAGTAAAAGGAAATTTGGCTATCTTTTAATTACATTCAAAAACCACACTAGCATTTACCTTCATCTGTGAGACGGTGAAAAGGATAAAAACCAAATTACTAGAATCTCCTGAGTTCAAAGTTTTCCGTCTACCTGTTGTGTGAATTCGAGTAAGAGATTTAAACTCTGTGCTTTGTTTTTCCCAACTCTAAAATGAGATTTAAGAATATTACTTATTTTGTGGAATTGTTTTAAGTATGAAATAAAATAAGGCTAGGTAAAGTGCTTAGCTCAAGACTGGGAGTCCTCACTCAACAAACAATATCATTATTCCACAGATTCATATAAGTTACTCTGATATTTCCCCCCTAAATTGATAGGCATTTAAGAAATCTGTATCGTGGCTTGTGTGTGGGACTGTTAATTATCTTCAAGAAATAATTAAGATTCACCTGCACTGATGAAACTACTTTTTTTTTTTTTTAAGATTATTTATTTATTTATTTGATAGAGATCAGTAGGCAGAGAGGCAGGCAGAGAGAGATGGAGAAGCAGGCTCCTTGCTTGCGGAGTAGAGAACCTGATGCGGGGCTTGATCCCAGGACCCTGAGATCATGACCTGAGCTGAAGGCAGAGGCTTTAACCCACTGAGCCACCCAGATGCCCCGAAACTACTTTAAAAAAATTTTTTTTTCATTTATTTATTTGTCAGAGAGAGAGCATAAGCAGGGGGAGCAGCAGGCAGAGGAAGAGGGAGAAGCAGGCTCCCCACTGAGCAGGAAGCCTGATGTGGGGCTCCGTCCCAGGACCCAAGATTATGAACTAAGCTGAAGGCAGACGCTTAACCAACTGAGCCACCCAGGTGCCCTGAAACGACTTTTTATAATAACCTAGTATGGGGCACCTGGGTGGCTCAGTTGGTTAAGCGTCTGCCTTCGGCTCAGGTCATGATCCCAGGGTCCTGGCATGAGTCCTGCATGGGGCTCCTTGCTCAGCAGGGAATCTCCTTCTCTTCAACACCTCCCTCCCCTGCTCATGCTCATGTACTAGCTCTCTCTCTCACAAAAATTAAGAAAATCTTAAAAATATATAATAACCTAGTATGGTACCATATCATATATATCATATCATATCATATCATATCATATCATATCATATCATACTATATTATATCATATCATATCTAGTATTTTTGGAGGCCAGCATTGAAAGACCATTGTATAAGGAGTGAGTAGATGTGAATTCTATGCCCCAATTTATTTCTTCTGCTTCTATCCTCGAAGATAATTTACATCGCTAATGACTCTGCACCTGCATCTTCAGACCCATGAAAATAACCTGGCCTAGAAGTCATGTGTCTCCCTTGTGCTCACAATCAGTTCATTGACCAGAACAAGCCATCCATTCTTGGGTAGCTGGTACACAGCAGGCTCTGTATAACCAATCTTTCTTTTTTCTTTCTTTTTTTTTTTTTTTTAAGATTTTATTTATTTATTTGACAGAGTAGGCAGAGAGAGAGAGGAGGAAGCAGGCTCCCGGCTGAGCAGAGAGCCCGATGCAGCACTCGATCCCAGGACCCTGAGATCATGACCTGAGCCGAAGGCAGCGGCTTAACCCACTGGGCCACCCAGGCGCCCATAACCAATCTTCCAAAGATGACATGCGAACAGATTAGAGTGGCTGCTCAGTAATGAGGGGTTATCTTTGTCAGATATTAATTTTGAAATGTACATTTTGGCAAAGCTCAGCAAGAATATTTAAGTATTCTGTGATTTTACCAAACTTTCTTTTTACTTAAACTTTTCTTTGAAGACTTCCTTTGGTTTTAAACACTTCTCATTTTGCTTAACTCAGAAGCGTTTTATACCTTTTCAGGCTTAAAAATTGAAACAAATTTTCCATGGAAACAACCTTCATTTGCTACCTAGTTATAAATAACTCCTTTCTGGTGATTCTTCTTTTTTTTTTTTTCCTTTCCCCTAAAGTCACCTAACAAAGACAACAGTGAACTGTTTGTTTGTTTTTTTCCTGAGAACCAGATGAATGAAATACCATATGTTCAGGTAAATAGATCAGTATAAAGATCAACATAGAATATGATTCTGAGGGCTTCTAGAAGAAAAGGCTCACTTACTCCTTAAAAAAAATGCTAAAGATATTTTAAGATTTTATTTATTTATTTATTTATCAGAGAGAGCTCCCATAAGCAGGGAGAGTGGCAGGCAGAGGGAGAAGCAGGCTCCCCACTGAGTTCAGTACTCCCTGCACACACCCATCCCCGCCCCCACTGACTCCAGGATCATGACCTGTGCTGAAGGCAGATGCTTAACCAACTGAGCCTCCCAGGGGTCCCAATGCTAAAGATATTTAAGTTTTATTCCTACAACCTCTGAAAACTCTTTATATCTTAGTTAATTAATTCCATTGTCATTTGGGAAAATATCTAATAAACTTAAATTTTTTCTTAACGTAGTGGCCCCAAAGATACTATTTTCTATCATCTCCTTCTTCCTATGCTAGCACCATGGTAATTTTATTACTATGGCCTTATTTTATAATATCTAGTACAATTAATCTCTCCTTGTCACATGTCAGATTCCCTGGAAGCAGAATTGGAGATGAACTTTGGGATGCAAAGGTTTATTAGGGATTAGCACCCTGTGAGTGGAAATGGTGGGGCGGGGAGCAGAATTGGGTAGAGAAAGTGATCTAAGATGCAAGTCGACAAAGCCTCAGTCGACAAAGCCTCAGTCGACAAAGCCTCAGCCTCAGTCCCGTGAAGTACTTTGGAACAAGTGTTAACTGTCAGTGTCCAACATCAGGCAGAAATGACCAGGCTATAGCTTCCTAGCCCTTAGTCACCATATCCTGGCAGCCCCAGAAAGATGTGACCTTGGGCAAGATAGCTCTGAGCAGCTGAGGCTAACCCTGAAGCTGTTGACAGCAGGAGGCTGTGTAGTGATCACATTCCCTACAAGGCAAATTGTGAGTTTACCATGAAGGAGGATTTAAGCTGCATATTTCTGTGTTGACCATACTCATCTTTGCTGTTCTTTTTCTTTTTTAAGAAATTTTTTATTGTTAGAGAGCGCACACGTGCATGCATGCAGTGTGGGGGGCAGGGGCAGAGGGAGAGGGAGAATCTTAAGTGGGCTCCACATCCAGTTACAGAGTCTCATGTGGGTTCTATCTCTGACCCTGAGATCATGACCTGAGCAGAAATCAAGTCCGATGCTGGATGCTTAACCAACTGAGCCACCGAGGCACCCCTGCTCTTCTTTTTCAAAACCAACGTTGTAATTATTCATTGATCTTTATTTTTCTTTATAAATCTTGGAAAGTTTCTAGAGTTCCTTTTGGAACATTGGCTAGAAAGTCATAGAATGTATGTCATTTGATGTGCGGAGAATTGACATCCACTGGATGGTGGTGCGTCATGTAGATGACGATATTTGGGTAGCCAGAAGATGACACTCTTGAGAAGGGTTTCTGGAGATAGCAGGACGAGGAGGCAGGAGGTTGTTAAATACAGTGGGGGTTAAGCAAATAAATATACTGAAGTCAATATGAAAAAATATGGGAACCTGGATTCTCACTGTCAAAGGGGGATTTATAAGTGTGTAACAGGGAAAGGCTTGCAGATATTCAGAGGTGCTGGATTGGAATCAAATTGATCAGCATAAACTCATGGTGTATAATTATATTTAGAAATATACAAATATAAATATAGGTGTATGTGTCTATATATGTATATATATAGACACATGTATTTCCTAGCTCTGACTGCTGCAAAGACCTAGTAGCCATGACACCCCAGTAGGAGTGAACACACTGAGCCCAAATCTTGATATCTAAATACTATCCTCCACTAAAAGTAACCAGGACTCATTCTAGAGCTGAGGCAGAGAAAATACAAAATGAGCCTAGAACACCTAGCTGTACCATAAAGTGAGGAAATTTTTTATAGAATGATGGGGGTATGCCAACAGGATAAAAGTCAGCTCGAAGTGACTCCCACTGGCCAAATCTGGAATGATGACAATAACTACAGCAATACATTACAACTGACTGAATGAAATAGGAAATAATGGGTCCATAAGTAACGAATAAACAAGTAAATGAGGAAGAGGAAAAAACTCTTCGAATGTAAACTAAATACAGAAGAAATGATGAAGTAAGAAAATCACTTTTTGACCATGATCATTGTGACAAGCAATTCAGGCAATGATTCATGGATATTAAGGCTGGCAGGTAGGTAGGGCAAGGGACAGAACATTGGCATAATCTCAGAATACCTCCCTACAAAATATTTATCAAGTATAAAGGAAGCAATGGTGATTTTATGGTGGAGAAAACCACTTGGGGGCGCCTGGGTGGCTCAGTGGGTTAAAGCCTCTGCCTTCGGCTCAGGTCAAGATCCCAGGGTCCTGGGATAGCGCCCCGCATCCGGCTTTCTGCTCAGTGGGGAACCTGCTTCCTCCTCTCTCTCTGTTTGCCTCTCTGGCTACTCGTGATCTGTCGTGATTTTTAAATAAATAAAAATCTTTAAGAGAAAAAAAAACAAAACACTTGACTAGATGAGCAAAATTTTCATCACAAAAATATGAAGAGTTAACATCATGAACCCTTGATGAGATGCTCAGAGACCCCAGCCTCATTTCTGTGTTTTTCTTGTCAAAATGTATGACCTGAGTCTAGTCATAAGGAACACTGCATAGACCCAGTTGATGATCATTCTACAGAATGAGAGGCCTGTTCTTTTTAGTAGTGTCAAGGTCACTAAAAACAAAACAAAACACACACACACACACCAAGAAAAGACTGAGGCATTGTACCCAAATCAAAGAGACTGAGAATGTATGTATTAAATTCAGCGTAACTTTCTGGTTAGGATTCTGGACCAGAAAAGGGAAAGAGACATCGTTGGTAACGGAGAGTACAATTTTCATAGGGCCTGTACTGCATCAGTGTTGATCTCCGGATGTAATGGAGGGTTATATGGTGATTATGAAGGAGAGTGTCTTTGCTTTATAGACATTCACACTGGATATTTAGGGATGGTAGGAGTCAAGTCTATAGTTTTCTATCAGATTGTTCATAAAAAGACTCAACAACAAGAACAAAACCCTGTATATAGATACATAGAGAGCAAAAATAGATGTGGTAAGTTATTAACAATTAGGGAATTTGTGACAGAGGAATATAGAAGTTTTTGCAACTTTTCTATAATCTGAAAGTATTTCAGAATAGATAGGCAAAAATGCATATTCAAATTTAAAACAAACATGAAAACACATGTTTATACAAAAATGTGTTTAGAAATATTCATTGCAGCATTACTTGTAATAGCCAAAAAATGAAATCGATTAAGCATTCATCAATTGGAATGGATAAACAAAATGCTGTATATCCATATGATGTAATGTTATTGGGCAACAAAAAGGAAGTAAGTGTTGATCCATACTACAACGTAGATGAACCTTGCAAACAGTATGCTCAGTGAAAGCGACCAGTCGCAAAAGACCACTAGTTGTATGATTCCATTTACCTGAAATGTCCAGAAGAAGAAGATTCACAGAGACAGAAAGTAGATTCGTTGTTGCCAGGGTTTGAGGAGAGGGGGGAATGGGAAGTAACTGCTAATACACCTGGGGTTTCTTGGGGTCTGATGAGAATGTTCTAATCGTGATTGCGGTGCTGGTTGCACAACTCTGTAAATATACTAAAAACCACTGACAGGTAAATTTTATAGTATATGAAATATATCTCAATACAACTTAAAAAAAAGTCACTTACACACAGAAAGTCATAAAGTTTTCTGGCTACACAGGCAGACTGAAAAGAGAGGAACTTGGAAAGTCTTACTAAAGCACAAAGAGCCCCTACAGAAGCAGTTCTACCAAGTGTCCCAGTTTCCTTTCTGTCTGCTGGGTCTTGTCTCTCACTCTAGGTTCCCTGCTCAGCGCAGGTAGCAAAATAATGCAAAGATTAAAGAGCCGGCTCTGCAACCAGACTGCCTGGATGTTTTTTTTTAAGATTTTATTTATGCATTTGAGAGAGAGAGAGACGAAGAGAGCGAGGGAATGAGCATGAGCAGGGGGAGGGGCAGAGGGAAAAGTTGGGGCTCGAGACTTGGGGCTCGATCCCGGGATCCTCGGATCATGACTCGAGCTGAAGGCAAACACTTAAGTGACTGAGCCACCCAGATTGCCTGGGTGTGAAGCCAAATCATAGTTAGGCATAACCTATAGTTAGGCAAATTAGCCGTTCATGCTCGGTTATCAAATGGGGATGCTTGACTGGGTTGTTGTAAGGAATAGAAGACATAATCCATGAAAAGTGGTTTTAAAAGTGTCACTTATTGGAATTCATGAGAAGTTGACCATGTTTTTTAACAGGTCTCCCAACAGGAGACTTCTTTCTTGAAAAGGCTCCAATCCATTTCATCCTCCCATTTCTCTGATGTCCTTTCCCTTATTATATGCCATCTCCAGCTAATCAGATGCAAGCTTGATATAATCCTGACCAGCCAGTCCTATGGTTCATAGAGGCTACCCCCATTCTCTGATTGTCATTTTCTGTGCTCTGTGTTTCCCTATCATCTGCCCATTGCAAGAACTACAGAACGTGACTCAGAGAATGTTGTTTTCAAAGGCCAAGGTCATTGCTGTTATTTCTTCACCCTGTTACATATTCATCCCAAACTGTACAAGCATCATGGTTTCCTGTCACCCTGCAGTCAGGACAAGCAGATGGGAGCCTCATCATGGGAGCCTGATGGTCATTTCATGCTAACAATGTGACAGCCACTGTCCATGATTGTTTCATTCCATCTTCACACAATCTACATCTTATAGACTCTTATCTTCTTTGTCACATGAGGAAACTGATGACCAGGAAAGTTAATTTGTCAAGTCCACACGGGTTCTAAGGGATGGAATGAAGATTCTAATCAATCTCTCTGTGTCTTCAGATTCTACTCTCTTAGCCACTGTATTGTAATGCTCAATCCTCCCCAGAATGTGAAAGAACTTCCAACTACCCTATCCCAGGGTAGCCAAAAGTGTTAGAGTTCAGAAATTATGTCTTAGATATTTATGTGTCCTAGATGCCTAGGACTGCCTGACATATGACAGGAGGTCAACATTTTTGTCAACTGCTCAACTGTGCAGTGGAACATAACCTCTCACATGGAATTAAATGAATCCTCTGCGTGTGGTATTCTGCTTCTACTTGTAGGACAATTAGAGGGTTTTGGAGTCAGAGAGATCTTAGAATTCTGATTTTGCCATTTGGTAACTTTGTGGCTTTGGACAAAGTCACTTAACTCCTCTGACTCTTGAATCTCTAATCCGGAAAATATAAAAAGTAAGTAAAAATCATACCAGCTTTTTGGCATTGTTATTCAGATGGAATGAAATAAAATTGCCATGTTAGACAAATAGTAAATACTCAGTAAATTATAATTACTTCTATTGTTCCCTCATCCCTTCTTACAAATAAGCCTTTGTGAGAAGTCAACTGTATATTGGTTCCCAACTTAAAATAAGTAAAGCAATAATTGCAATTCAAAGTGGAGTAATGGAAATAACAATGAACTGGGAACTGGGAAATCTGGCTGCTGGCTTTTATTGTCCTCTTTCTACTGAGCAGCTATGCAACTTTGGTCAAGTCACTTTACTTGTCTGGGCTTGTAATTCCATACTTCAAATTAGAGTCAATCTCTGAAGTCTCTAGGATCCTTTTAATCTACATGTCTGAGACTTTAAGAGATTATGTTGAGGAAGTATTACCTTTGGCTTGATCATTTCAAGAAGATTATATGGGTAATTGGAAAGCACATTCATTAACTCATTTTAAAGTTACATGTCATTCATTTATTTGAAACTTTATGAAGCATAGCTCCTGCAAAAACCATAGAAAATTGGTTAAAAGCTGCAAGACTCAAACCTGCCACCTAGTGGCAAAGAAAAGAAGATTCAGATTGAAGACAGAAAACGGCCTGCCATTACATGTGGCAGGGTGGGTGTCCTGAGCCGTCCTTCATTTCACGTTTGTCCTTTCCCCTCAGTACTCAGGATAGTTTTGTGTATGCAGAAATTCAGTACTTCCTGACTTAATAGTTTGTTCATTTGACAGTTCTCTTTAGCAGGTGAAATATGGTGGACTTCTGAGAATTGTGGAATAATCATTGGTGTTAGATTTGGGGAGCAGAGGTGCCTTCCTACTTGTACATTTCAAACCAGTTCTACCCAAGAGGCCCACCTACTCCATCTCCATATCTATCTCTGGATAGAGAGGGCATTCCACAAGTGCCTGGTTGAGAGACCAGGGCCTCTACTTTGAAAAGACAGAAATCAATACACCAATGGAATTCTTGCCTGCCAAGTATTTAGTGACTTTGTTTTACCTACTACAGTAATTAAGATTAAGTCTTCACATTTAAATTCAAATATCTAAAAGCAGGAATGCACCGTCCTTAATCTTAAACCCCAAATGTGAGGAAGAGGCCAGAACCCCAGGGTACTAAAGAGGGATCTATTTTCCATTTATTCTTCACTCTCCCGCCCCTCCTTTCTCTTTTCGTTCCATTTTCTTTTTTCTTTCCCTTCCAAATAGCAGTCAGGCAATTAAGCTCAGAATAATGTTTAAACGGGTAGAGGTAGTGCCCTACGTACGCAGGGTGATTTAATTACCCAGGTTTTCACCTGAAAATCTCCTTCGTCACTGAAAATATTTCTCGAGTCTTTCCTGAAATACGGAATTACGCCATTTTCCAACACTCTAAGTATTGTTAACCTAGCCTTCTTTTGAAATACCATTCTCACTTTAGCACACTTTTCTTAAACCTCTTACTACACAAACAGGAGGGGTTCCGAATGTGCCACCTTGAGAATTTCGCCTATGATCAGCCTTGTTAGTAGAAACCTCGTAGTTTTAATTTAAAACGTCTGATTCAATTTTTACTGGGTTTACGGACGTTGACCAAGTCTTCCCATTACTTAATAAACTACAGCCTACCCGGTTTTTAAAACTTTGGAGCTTAGTGCCTCCATGGGCATCGGGTATTGAACTCTGCTTCTTACAAACTGTCTCCCGAAAGCAGCAGGTTCGGCTGAGTTCAGAAAAGCGATTATTACCACGGAACTCGCAACAGTTGGTGGGGGGAGATACGCAGGATAGAAGTGATACATGGGGCTAGTTTAAGACACAAAAAGTCCCGGGAAGGGAAAGGAAGGGGCAGCGGTGGTCTTGGAGCACAGTGTGAAGGCGGCGCAGGATCGGGGGTCCAGGCGAGCTCCTGCCCCGCGAAGGCGCCTTCCCGGGCGGCCAGAGCTGGCGGTGGCCGCGGACGAGAAAGCGCGGTCGAGCTACCTCTCCGCGACAAGCGCGGGGCCGGCGCACGCCCAGGCAGCCCCCGGGACGACGCCGGGGCCACCGCGAGGTGAGGCCGGCCCTGCCCCCGCGCCACCCCCGGCGGGAGGTGCGACGCCCAGGCCGCGGGTGCGTGCGCGGCCCCGGGCGACGCGGCTGGGCGTGCGCGGGGCCGCGGAGGAGGCAGGGCCGGGCGGGCGGCAGAAGATGGCGAGGGTGTGTAGGCGGCAGCAATGCTCCGTTGAGAGACGCGGCTTTCGGCAAGAACTGGACTCGTGGCGCCACAAGCTCATTCACTGTGTAGGTGAGACCCTCCCCCGGCCGCTTCCGGCCCTCGGGCCGCCCCGCCACCGCCTGCCCCGGACAAGGGAGGGAGCCGGGGCAGAGGCAATTGCTGCTCCGGCCCGCCCGCCCTCTTTGGCTCGGGCGTCCCCCTCCCCCACCCCCCGGAGTGCGGGCGCGCGCAACCTCCGGGCGGGCTCTCCTCGGTCAGGCCTGAGCACGCGCGTCGGCCCCTCCCCTCCGCGCGCCTTCCCCGGGGCGGGCTCTTGGGCGGGAGCGCGTGCCCCTTCCTTACCCCCGCTTCCCATCCCACCCCCCCAGCCTGGCGGCCCCGCGTAGCCGCCGGCTTATTGTGGAGACTCGCCCCGCGGTGCTGCCACTTGACCGGGGGCGCCGCCTCCGGTTCCGGGGAGCTGGGGGCGGGAGTGGGGGGACCTCCTCAGCCCCTTCAGCCCGGAGCCTTCCCCCTCCCGCGCCTCCCCTCCCCCACGCGCGGCGACGCGCGCCCCAATCCCCGCGTGCACGCGCGGCGGCGGGCGGGCGGACGCCCGGCGCTCGGGCGTGTGCGAGGCGTGAGGTGGAGATGGGGGCGGAGGGAGCCGGAGCTGTCACAGGCCCCGGGTCCGCCTGACCGAGCCAAGTAGGGTGTCATGGCCGCGGGGGGCAGCGGCTGCACTTCCTCTGCTGGCGGCGGCAGCGGCGGCCGGGGAGTTAATCCTCGACGCTCGGGTCGGTGTGTGCGTATTTGTGTTCGGTGTGTGCGCGGCGGGGAGGATGGGGGGGTGGAACTGGGTCCGACCGAGAAACCGGAGCGTGGGGTCCTTCTTGTCCCTTCTCGGGGGATTTGTCGGAGCCGCCGCCTCGCCGAGAGCCTCGAACCCCCCCCCGCCCCCAGTCCTCCCAGCCTACCGGCCTCGGGTGGCTTTTTCCCCACGGGCAGGAGGGAGTGTGGACGGGGGCGCCCCGGGAGGGGCCGGGCGGCCGAGCTGCGCCTCTCACACTGTGTGTTTTGTCTGTTTTTCTCTCCCAAGGTCCCGTTTCCCTCTGTGCGGCGGCCGGCGGGACCATAAGGGCTTAACTCATATATTTAACCCCCCTCCAAAAAGTAAGTGGCCCGTGTGGTGTCTCCGCTCCGCCCGCCGCCCCCTAGCCCCAGTCCATCCTTGTGTCTGACTCTCCTGTCCCCCAGCATTGTTATTTCCCCATCTTTGCTTCAGTGCTGCTGCTCTGTGGGGAAATGCTTTCTCCTGCTCCTCTGTCCCCCAGGCCCAGTCTTGGGGAGGCGTAGAATTCCAGCCCCTTTCCCCCTTCCTCACCCCCCCCTCCCGGTAGGGAATATTCTTGGGAACCAGGTCTTCCCCAGCCGAATCTAGGAGATTTCTATCCGTACGCTTGGGCCCCTCATCCCCTCCTTCCCGACTGGGTTTCGTTGGAAGGAATTATGCAAATCCTGCTTTCTGGTGTCCATTCAGCGGCAATTTCATGCGGTGAGAAGTTCTCTTTGTTGTGCGAGGGGGAGAACAGACACTGATTTAATAGACATATCTGTTGGGGGGAAGGGTGGAGGGGGTGTGGAGAGGCTCAGTTTGGAAGAATTACAGCACTTGGTTAGCTCTGTGTCTTTGTGTTTGAGCTTTCTGGCTTGACAGGAGGGTATGCCCTTTACAATGTCCCACAAGAGATGTCTTCTGTAATAGGTTAAAAAGCAAAACTGAAACTTTAAGTAAGTGAAACATAAGGTAACCTTTACCTAGAGAATATAAGCCTTTCCATTTTTGCAGTGTTTCATTTTGAAAATATATGTGAATTTTGTTAAGGATTAAGACTGTAACATCAAAATTAACATAGACAACAAGGTATCTTGCCTTAAGGTATCTGGTATCATTTTGGTTGTCCACAGGTTTAAAGTACATTTTTAAAACATGCTTGTGTAAGTAATAAAGGCATGAAACAATTTTTGGTGTAAGTTGACTTGTGGATAAATTTTAAAATTTCCCTCCTGCCAATCCAGGCTCAGCTCTGCCTTCCAGAAAGCCTTTTGGCTATCAGTTATCATTTACTCTGTCTCAGCTTGTATTTTTTTCAAATCTACCCTACATTTGCTAAAATGTTACATCAGATTAAGCTCTTTTTGAATTATTAGTTGTAACCATCATATGAAAGAGTTTATGAAGGTGTGCACGTTTTGCACAGTGTGAAATTAACGAGCTTTCAGAATTAAGAACATAAAATCCTGAAATTTGAAGAATTTTTAGTTCTTGTATTTGGCTCACCTTTTTTTGAGATTGGCTTTTTTGGTAAGGCTTTTTAGTTTTTAAAAGGTTTGAAATTGACTGTAACCCTGTAGGTTTCCTAAATTGCTCTTACTTTAGTTCAGATGGTTTTAATGAGTTGTTTATCTTATTCTAATTCTGTTTGCTTTGAATCCTTGCCTTCTGCCTCAGGCCCCCTTTTTATCAGTCATTGCTAGTGTTAGTAGTAAGTTACTGCTGCTTGACAGGGTGGTGCCCCCCCCCTTTCCCTTGATGACTAACAAAATTCTGTAAATAACTGAATTGAATATCAAATTTTGATTTGTTTTGTGAAGGGGGATTTTAATCTGGTTATCAGTTTCTTTAGCACACTTTTAACTCCAAATTTCCACTTCGAAGTTAGGAAAGTTCAGGAAATTCAGAGTGCAGATCAGTAATACATAGTTGATAGTCTTGCAGCTAAAATCAATTTGGTTTCCTATTTTCTCTTTTGTTACATGTAATTCCTTTAAGAGGAAAGTTCTAAATAAATCAGTAGTAGTGTTAACTTTCTATACTTAAAAAGGCTAGTAGTGATTGATAAAATGCAAAAGGCAACTATGTTGTTTGTCCCTAGCAAACGTAATAATTCCTCATTTATTTTAATGAGATTGGTTCTGAACAGTTAACCTATTTGATTCTGTTGACTGATTATCTTAGTACTTTAGGGTCATTTGGTTTCTAAATGATACTTAATTTATAGCAGTCTTTGGGTTAAAAATGAATTCTCATTTATTTCCAAAATTTAATTCTATTTTGGGGGACTGTGTGGTGGGGTGCATCAGGATTGTGGAGGTGTTTGTGTTTCCATTATTATATTTTAGTTGAATTGTAGTCAGTAGCAGTTTCAGGCAGTGATTGTGATCAATATGGGTGTTTGGTACCCCGGTGATTATTGAGGTGTCCTCTGGGACTCTGGCGGTCCATATTCCAGGAAGATCGAGGTTCTGGATCTTGGTGTGATGTGACCTATTGCTTGGCTGCTCCTCATCCTTGCTGTATTCTCAAAAAGCTCTTCCCAAGGTAGGGAAAATTGTGTTGATTTCAGCGTACTCATTTTGGCAGAAAAAGGAGAGCACAGTAAGTCTTTTTGACTTAACACAGAGTTATTTCAAATTGCCCTGATTCCCTCCAATGTGCTTGTAGCCAGAGCACTTCTAGGAAGCCTCTGAATAATGCGCCCCCCCCCCCCCCTTATGGCTATACTGGATGGCCTGTAATTTCTTTTAGTGAGGATTAGGTGTTTAGTGTCTGTGGAGACTTGCCACTTCAGAGCATCCATCTAATTATTTAGCTACTTTTATTAGTGGTGTTTTTAGAAAGGAAAGGCAGTTAGGTAAGTACTTCATTTAAATTTGTACCTGGCATTGTGGGCAGACAAAAGCTATGCTAACTAACCTTCAAGAACTTTTAGTACTTCCGAGAAGATACAGTGTATTCATTTATAGTACAAGGCAAAATGTGCCTTACTGTGGTGCAAGCAAGTGCTAGGCATGTTTAGAAGTGAAAGAAAACCCTTGAAATGATGTAGGAAGGCTTCATGAACAAGGAGGCAGATTTTTGCTTCATTTTGATGAATACGTAAGAGGCATTCCTGTCATGAGAAACAACTAAGCAAAAGTGGCAAAGGACAAGAATGAGTTGAAACTGTTTAAACTGCAGACCATGATTCTTGTAGGAGATGGATAGATGATAGGTTTGCAAAGATAGGCTGTAGGATTTTCTTTCTTTCTTTTTTTAAAGATTTTATTTATTTATTTGGCAGGCAGAGATCACAAGTAGGCAGAGAGGCAGGCAGGGGGGAGGTAAGCAGGGGCCCCACCAAGCAGAGAGCCTGATGCAGGGCTCGACCCCAGGACCCTGACCTGAGCCGAAGGCAGAGGCTTAACCCACTGAGCCACCCAGGTGTCCCAGGCTGTAGGATTTTCTAACACAGGTTAAAAAAGTGGGGCCTCTTTGTTAGCCATATTGGGGTTTCCAGTGCATTTCTCTCCTTAGGAGAGGAATGTTTCCTTTATTTGACGATTTCATTGTGGAACTCAACATTGACACATACTGTTTTTCACATAGTCTTGACAGGAATGATGTTGTTATCCAAAAACAGTATCTCTTTTAGGTTAACTCACCAGAGGCTATACTATATTCCATTGCACAAAATGTATTTTTGGAATTGCCTAAAATCAGTGGCATATATATTCTTTGAACATCCTTAATATTGACAAATTTTGATCCTTAGAGGTTGCATTTGGTATTTGGAAACAGCTGGAAAGTATCTTTTGTGGCAAATAAAAGTATATGTTAAATAATGAGATTGGTTTTTTTTTTTCCTGTTTTGCAAACGGGCTAAGAAGCCCAGCAAAGGGGTTTGATTTGTTTTGATACGCCTCAGAATCTCTTCTTTCTTTCTTTATGTCTACCCATCTGCTGTATGGAATCTGGATATTGGGTAGATGTGAATAAACAAAGCTGTTGTTTTTGTTGTTTCAGGTTAAAAACTTAACCACCATCACTACCCTCTAAATTACTCTGCGTACATTTAAAAAATTCTTTTACTGCTCCTTACAGCTGCACATTGTTTTGGGGATAATTCCAATGTGAACTTAAGTTCATTGTATTGTCTCTTGCATGCAGGAAGTATCCCAAGTACAGTGAACGATACCCTAAAGTTTTTCTTTTCTCAGTTGAAATATAGTTTACGTGCCATAAAATTCACCCTTTTAAAATATACAGTTCAGTGATTTTAGTTTATTCGCTATATCCAAACATCACTGTATAATTCCAGACACTTTCATTGCCAGAAAAAGAAACCCCAAACCTGTTAGCAGTCATTTCCCATTCCGTCTGCACCCGGCCATTGGCATCCCCAGTCTGCTTTCTGTTCCTGTGGATTTGTCAACCTTCAGTATTTCAAATAGATGTAATCATACAATACATCATCTTTTGTGTCTGCCTTCTTAGCATGTTTTCAAGATTCATTCATGTAGCATTTATCAGCACTTAGTGTTTTCATGGCTAAATAATACTGCATTGTATAGACATACTGTGTTTTGTTTATCCATTAGTTGATGGGCATTTGGATTGTTTCCCTTTTTGCCTGTTGGGATTATGTTGCTATGAACATTTGTTTTCACTTTTCTTGGATGTATATACTTAAGAGAAATTGCTGGGTCACATGATAACTTAAGTTTTTGAGGAAATGCCAAACTGTTTTCCAAAGCAGCTGCAGTATTTTATATTCCCACCAGCAATGAAGGAAGATTCCATTTTCTTTACCCCCTTGCCAACATTTGATATTGATGTCTTTTTGATGGTAGCTGTTTTACTGGGTAGGTCTGAAGTGGTATCTCATGGTGGTTTTTATTTTCATTTTCCTAATGACCAGTGATGTTGAGCACTTTCTCACATGTTTTTTGGCTATTTGTGTATCTTTGGAGAAATGTGTATTCAGATCCCTAGCTAATTTTAAAGTTGAGTTTTTTTTTTTTTTTTAAGATTATTTATTTATTTATTTCATAGACAGAGATTACAAGTAGGCAGAGAGGCAGGCAGAGAGAGAGGGAGAAGCAGGTTTCCCACTGAGCAGAGAGCCCGATGTGGGGCTCGATCCCAGGACCCTGAGACTATGACCTGAGCTGAAGAGGCTTCAACCTACTGAGCGCCCCTGAGTTATTTGGTTTTTTATTGTTGAGATGTGAGAGTATATTTTGGTCACTAGACCCACATCAGTGTATGATTTACAAATATTTTTCTTAAACTCTCAATTTAAAAATAATTACAGACCAGAAGGAAACTTTAAAATACCTTGTAAAGGGAGTAATGTGTATAGTAGTGGATTGATAGGAGAGAACTAGAATAACTGGAAGGGCTTGCTTTAATATCTTTTATATGAATTATGAATATTGTAGTTTTTAAAAAAATGCTGTATTTAGAGAGAGCATGCGGAGTTTTGCAGAGGGAGGGGGAGAGAATCTCAAGGAGACTCTGTGATAAGCACAGAGCCCCATGCAGGACTTGATCTCAATGACCTGAGCCAGAACCAAAAGTTGGAAGCTTAACCGACTGAGCTCCCAGGTGCTCCTGTGTTGTGTTTTTTTTGTTTGTTTGTTTTTAAGATTTTATTTATTTATTTGACAGATGGAGATCACAAGTAGGCAGAGAAGCAGGCAGAGAGAGAGGAGGAAGTAGGCTCCCTGCTGAGCAGAGAGCCCCATGCAGGGCTCAATCCCAGAACTCTGGGATCATGACCTGACCCGAAGGCAGAGGCTGAGCCCACTGAGCCACCCAGGCACCCCAGTATTGTTGTTGTTTTAAAGTAGTCTCTCCACCCATCACAGGGCTTGAACTCACAACCCCAAGATCTAGAGTTGCATACTCTACTGACTGAGCCAGCCAGGGACACCTAATGATAGAGCTGTGTGTCACAGCACAGATAGACTTCGCTATCCAGATCTTTGAAATTCTGCCTTTCTGTAGTGAGGGTTCATATGTCAGATTCAGATAACGTGGCAAATCACATTATTTAAATCTGTTCTGTGCTTGAGTTTTGAATAGTAAGTAACAAAAGTTTGAGTACAGAGGGATACCTTTATGTAGACATTTTGTCTGACTCATCCAGATTTGAGTAGTGAGAGAAATTTATATAATAGTATTTTTGAAATTTAAGATTGTATCTTTTGGTTGCATTTTATGAAACTCAGATACTTGATAGTTTATATTTACTCATTACAAGTTACTGTGTGAATTTATTTTCTGGTGCTAAACTATATTGTTTTAAAAGACTTGATTCTTGTGAGTTTCTCAGATTTTTGAATTAGATTTGGTGTTACATATCAGGTGTAATAATGTCTTAAGGATGAAATTGAGACTCTTAGGAGGTAGGTGGGAGAATTAGTCTGAGAATCCTTAATGGATTATGAGGGGTATATTAGGAAGGCTGTATGGTTGACCCCTTATAATGATTTTTTATATATTTTTTCCTTTTGTTCCACATTCTTTTGTTAGAGACAAATATGTGTTCTTTTGATTTATCACATAATCATTTTTCTGAATGTTATGTGGTCCAAGGAAGTTACATGTGTAAAGCCAGTGTTTGTTGAGTAACTGAATGATAATGAAGTTCTTATAATCCAGTTTTGGGTAATTTGTATTTTTGAATGTAAGAGCAGGATAAGTCATAGGGAATGGCTACAAGAAAAAAAGTATGTAACAGTAATTTATGGACTTCTATTTGAAGTTTTGGTATTTGGAAACAATATGTGTGAGATGTTTTATACTAAATAGGAAGAAAGTACTCAGTTGTATCTCTCAGTTGTATTTAAAAACTTGTAATTGTACTTTACCATTTGAAGTAAGGGAGTATTATAACTTCTAAATCATTAGAAGTTAGGAAGTTAGTCCATCACAGTTCTTTGTGTGTGTATGTTTTTGTTTGTTTGTTTGTTTGTTTGTTTTAGGAAGTTTGACCTGGATCCTGTAGAAACAAAGTTGTCTTACAAGGTTTTTGGTGAGTGTAATAAGGTAGGGGAGTAAACAAATTGTCCAAAACTTGACATATAGAAAGCTTTGGGAAAATCTAAATTACTGATGTCACCATCTTATATCTACATAGAACATTTTATACTTTTTTAAAAAAATTTATTTATTTATTTGACAGAGAGAGCGATCACAAGTAGGCAGAGAGGCAGTCAGAGAGAGAGGAGGAAATAGGCTCCCTGCTGAGCAGAGAGCCCAATGTGGGCCTCGATCCCAGGACCCTGGGATCATGACCTGAGCTGAAGGCAGAGGCTTTAACCCACTGAGCCACCCAGGCGCCCAGAACATATTATACTTAAAAAAAAACAAAAAACCCTTTCACTTGCACTGTTTTTTTTTTTTTTAAAGATTTTTTAATTTATTTATTTGACAGATCACAAGTAGGCAGAGAAGCAGGCAAACAGAGAGAGAGGAGGAAGCAGGCTCTCCGCGGAGCAGAGAGCCCAATTTGGGGCTCGATCTCAGGACCCTGGGATCATGACCTGAGCCGAAGGCAGAGGCTTTAACCCACTGAGCCACCCAGGCGCCCAGAACATTTTATACTTAATAAAAAACAAAAAACCCTTTCACTTGCACTGTTTTTTTTTTTTTTAAAGATTTTTTAATTTATTTATTTGACAGATCACAAGTAGGCAGAGAGGCAGGCAAACAGAGAGAGAGGAGGAAGCAGGCTCTCCGCAGAGCAGAGAGCCCAATTTGGGGCTCCATCCCAGGACCCTGGGATCATGACCTGAGTCGAAGGCAGAGGCTTTAACCCACTGAGCCACCCAGGTGCCCCACGTGCACTGTTTTATTGCCTTTATTTAGGAATGTAGGAATATAAGATGATTATTTAAAAAAATAATTGGTCATTTGGGAGACATTGAGTAATAACTTTTATTGAAGCAATCAGGGGATTTCCCTTACCATAAATGCTTCCTCTTATCCATAGAAATAATTGTGTGATATTTTTAACATTTGAAATATTTACCTAACTTATCAGGTAAAAGTAAAACACAGAATTGAACTCTTCCAGAGCAAACTTTTTATTTAACTTCCTGCAATTGCTGTATGAAGTTACATAGTAGTTTTCCACCACTGTTAAATATATTAGCACATCCGTACTTATGTTTAGGTTAGAAGATGTGAACACTAGTATTAACTTGTGAAAGCTGCTGTTAATGGAAAACTGTTGTGTGATGAGCATTTTCATTCTCATTAGTAATACTAGATAGTCTGTGACTGTTACTTGATTTTACTGTTAGCATAATATCAGTCATTTTATCATCATTAATAAGTGATTATTGTGTATGTTTCTCTTACTAGCTAGTTGGCTTTTTAGAGGTTTCCAGAAAGTAAAAGCCTGTTCTCCCTCTTCTAAACTCATATTGTGAACAGGAAGAAAAACTAATTTTATTTTATTTTTATTTTTATTTTTATTTTTTTAAATTTATTTATTTGACAGAGAGAGAGATCACAAGCAGGCAGAGAGGCAGGCAGAGAGAGAAAGAGGAGGAAGCAGGCTCCCTGCTGAGCAGAGAGCCCGATGCGGGACTCGATCCCAGGGCCCTGAGATCATGACCTGAGCCGAAGGCAGTGGCTTAACCCACTGAGCCACCCAGGCACCCAGAAAAACTAATTTTAAAAGGACTTATAAGGTATATTTTGCTTGGTGAAAGAAAATCTTATTTGTGAAAATGTGAAATGTATGTATTTTTTTTATAACTGAATTCATATGTAATTTATTTATTTATTTTTAGAGGAGATTTTATTTATTTATTTGGCAGAGAGAGCACACGTAGGTAGAGCAGTGGGCAGAGACGTAAAGAGAGAAGCAGGTGCCCCACTGAGCACGGGATCCCAGGAGCCTGGGATCATGACCTCAGCCCAAGGCAGACGTTTAACTGACTGAGCCACCCAGGTACCCCTACATCTAATTTAATATAAGCATGCTCTGCTCATATGTTTAGAATTAATGGTTTAGGGGTATCTGGCTGGCTGAGTCAGGAGCGTGCGATTCTTGATCTTGGGCTCATGAGTTTGAGCCCCATGTTGGGTGTAGAGATTACATACATACATAAATATTGGTTTATATGATTTTCAAAAATAAGTGTACAATGTATGTAGAAGAATTGTTGACTTTGTTAAACTGAGACATGTTTATGGGCACTTTGATGCATGCTGGTTTTTCATTTTTTTTTTTTTTTTTAAATTGTCTCCATTGTATGGGAATTCGTAGGCTCCTGCCTGGATACTTTCCTTCCTCACAATCAATGTAGGCATATTTTCTAGGTCATTTGTAGGCATTTGTCTCTGTACCTCTATTCTCTCTTTTTAAATTCATGATTTCTCAAAGGTATAAAGGATGCTAGGACTTATTTTTTCAACCGTATTAATTAAAGAGAAAGGAATTTAAAAAAATCTTTCATTTTGGAAAATTTCAAACATACGTGAAAATAGAAAGAATGAGAACTAATGGCCAATATTTTATTCCCACTGGATTATTTTGATAAAAATCCCAGGCATTATATTTACTATTGAATCTCTCTTGGCAGACTTTCATATAGTATGGTCTCCTTGCCAACACCTATCCCCATTGTAAATTTAAAGAAATAAATTCTCTGTGGAGAAGACAAGTTTTTGTTGTTTTACTAATTCTTTAAAAAGCTAACAGATACTGAGCTTTTTCGCAGTGCCAAACGATATCCCTTTGATGTTACTATCTGTTATACAGGTGGAGAAACAGATTTGGGAAGATTAAAGATTTCATTCATGATCACTGAGCTAAAGAGTGGTAGACCCAGGAGTGGAATTCAAAAGCCTGTGCTCTTTAATCTTAAACATTCAAGCATATGCCCTCTTTTTAGACTTTTCTATTTGGTTCTATCACATTGCTCCTTTTTCTTTGTTTATAACTTCTAATTGCTTATTTTATTTATATTAAAGAATTTTGCTTTCTCTCCCCATTATCTTACCATAAATCGTAAGTAACATAATTACTCTTTCAATTCTCTATCCTGGAATGCCTTGCCCCTTTCTCTTTAGCATTATCATCCTGTTTGGCTTTCTTCATTCTTCTTGGTTTTTTAGTTTTGTGGGTGGTATTCAGAGCTAAGTAGGTTTCTGAGCTGAATATTTCCACTGGCTTAGTTTTTCTTCGTATGTTGCTAGACTGGCCTTTCTTCTAATCATTGGCTGAGAATTGAGCATAGGCTGACAGAGGAAAGGCTGTCTAAGTGATACTCATTCTGGGCTTTAAGCTTGATGAGCCTTCCATGTGGACTGACCTAGTCCAAGGCACTTTGAAGTTTGTTAACAAAAGCCTTTTAATAACAGTGTGTAGGTGCCTGGCCTTTTCTTCTATTCATATCCTCAGAGAGCTCAGAGGTTGGGGGGGGGAGGGAGGGTGGAGGGGCAAGCAGAGTAAAGCAGACTAGGGGTCAGGATTTAGGATTCTTGGACTTTAGCCAAATGCCTTCTCAGTTTTAACATTCTGTGACTTAGATTTGGTGTAGTTGGCAATAAGTATTTTTAAATGTGTGTTTAAAAGGGAAGTTGAGTTGTGTGTGACTACTGAGAAAAGGAAGGAGCGATTTGGCAAATTTTAAAAATAATACACAGTTTTGGGGGCACGTGGTTGGCTCAGTTGGAAGTGCATGCGACTGTTGATCGTGGGGTTGTAAGTTCGAGCCCCACGATGGATGTAGAGAATACTTAAAAGGAATCTTTAAGGAAAATATGCTGTTTGGTAATTCAGACATCACTGATCTTGATAAAATGCTTCTAGTAATAGATATAGGAAGATTGTGACAAAAGTAATGGGGAGAAATTCCCATCAAAATAAAATGTGAAGTTCCTTGCCTTTACTAAGAATAAAAACATGTGAGGAACATATATGTTTGTCTATGTGCTTGTTGAAATGAGGCTTTTTAAGTGAATGATTAATGATGTAAATAATTTCATCACAAGTGTTAGGTTATGTGAATTTTCATTCAGCTAGTAAGGAAGTGGAGAAAGTTCAGTTGTATAAATGAGTATTGATTAGCTTATCCTGATCACAGTACAGTGATACTTTAATTATGGGCAGGCATTAAGCAGTCCATAAATCTTTGGGAATGTTTAAAAAACCCTTTAAGCTGGTTATTTTTCTGTGAGTGTTTAATACAACTGACACATCTTCTAAAATGATTTGCTTAACATATCACCTATGTTCAATGGCCAGTGTACTAAAATTTTACTTATTTACCTATTGGTAAATTGCCTATGGCAGTAATATTTTTATGATACTGTGTTAGCTACTTTATCTAGATTGGTTTCTATTCTAGAAAGAGAAAATGTCAGAATAAAAATAAGTAACATGGGTTAATTTCCAACAATTTTTTAGGAGGTACTAGAATTTTTGCTTTATTGACTTTTTTAAAAGAAGTACGGTTGAAGTGATAAAGTTATTTTCCATGCGAGACTTGTACAACCAATTTTCTTGTGTGTATTACTATATATAACTGCTTGGGTTTATTAAAATAGATTTTGGCATGTTAAAATAGACATGCCGAGTGTCACAAATCCACATGTATATCTGCTGAAAACCGTTTCAAGACCCATTGCTATGGCTACAAACATATAATCTTATCTAAATCATGCTCCTTTTGGTCCCTTTCTCCTTAGGCAAAGAACTTCTGTTTAATCTTAACATATCTTTATATCAAAGATTAGTACATTTTATTGGTGCAAGGCAAGAGTACCTTCATAAAGGGACAAAAGACAGAGAAGAGAAATTAGAATTTTCCGTATTAGGTGAGAAAGCTAGGTAGGAGTTGTCAGGAGCTATAAAACGGAGGGACTTAATTTTTCTGTTAAGACAGTAGGCCACATAGTTTACAGTCTAACCTTGAGTGAGTTGGTTGATCAAGACTGTTAAACTACTAAGAAGATTAAATTATCTACAGATTTCGATCTTTTAAACGCAAGGAAATGGGACGCACGGGTGGCTCAGTCAGTTAAGCATCTGCCTTCAGCTCAGGTCATGATCCCAGCATCCTGGGATCCAGTCCCACATCTGGCTCCCTGCTCAGCAGGGAGTCTGCTTCTCCGTCTGCCCTACTGCCCCGCTTGCACTTTCTCTCAAATAAATCTTTTTTTTAAAGGCAAGAAAATATGTATTAATGCAGAAGTTATTCTAACGTAGGTACATTGGTTAAAAAAATAAATAAACTGAAATTGTGGCAAAGACGGGATGAGAGATGTTGATGACCCAGACATTTTTTACCTTTCTTTTCTCTCCTTTTCTAAGGATTTAAGCTTTACTTTGGAAAAAAATGATAAGTGTGCTCTTGTTAAGTGGTTAATGTTTATTACCTCTCAGACATTGAACAGTTATTTTTAAAACTGTATAAAGATGTTTAGGTAAAAATACCTAATCCATATTTTGTCAGATACTGTTTAACAAGTAATCCAGATGAAATCCGCTGTTTTGAGGAATATGAATATCCACTTGCAGGTAAAAATATTTGCTGTATTAAGAAAAAAAAAGGAGGGGCACCTGAGTGGCTCAGTCCGTTCGTTAAGCTTCTCCTTTCAGCTCAGAGCATGAGGGGTCGAGCCCTGCTTCAGGCTCTCCGCCCCCCCCCCCCCCCCCCCCCCCCCCCCGCCTACCTCTCTACCCACTTGTGATATCTCTTTCTGTCAAATAAATAAATAAAATCTTAAAAAAGGAAAACCAGAGGGGCACCTGGGTGGCTCAGCGGGTTAAGGCCTCTGGCTTCGGCTTGGGTCATGATCCCAGAGTCCTGGGCTCAAGCCCTGCATCTGGCTCTCTGCTCAGCGGGGAGCCTGCTTCCTCCTCTCTTTCTCTGCCTGCCTCTCTGCCTACTTGTGATCTCTGTCAAATTAAAAAAAAAAAAAAAAGGAAAACCAGAAAGGAAGGATCTGTTGTCAAATTGTGTTGCTATCAGTGTCTGATTTTTGTGACTCAAGAACAGAAGTATAAGCAGTAATATTAATGGTACTGTTGCTGTTATGTTTGACTGGAGTATGAAATAAGTAGTACACTTTAAAACTTGATGCTTAAAGGATATTTGCGCTCAGATGGCAGAATATGCAGAATCTTCAGGTATTTGGTCCAGTAATGCAGCCTAGGATTCTGCCAAGAATGTTCTTTTAGGAATGAGTAAATTGTTTTTTCATGATGCAGTTTTCACTCATCTTTCTTCTCAGCTCTATACAGCTCCATCTCTTATGTTTCTTTTTTTTTCTTTTTGTGTGTGTAAAATGATATATGTTTGGAAATGCATCAAATTAAGAAGGAAACTGAATTAATTTTTAAAATGAATGTATGCATATGCAGGTTTCCCTCTCTTACCTGAAAGTAGAGCGTTCCTATGAAACCTTCAGTGAGCTGAAATGGTATAGAGCAAAGAAGCAGTAACCTATTATTTATATGGAGAATATTCTGCTCATTCCCAGACCCAAGAAATAAGCGGTCCTAGGTTTTTCTGATACCGGGACTCATCTTGTTAATGAATGCAAGAAATAAGTTGAGATAAAGTACAGCAGCTCACAGATAAAAATTCAAACTTAGGGTGGCTTGATGCTGAGTGTAGTTTAAGGGAAGGAACTTGGTGGTTCCACTCTAGCTGCTCAGGGTGCACACTCCCTCTGTACCAGCTTGCTGTGAAACAGATGCTGACCGCTGTTTCACTTTTTGCTGTTTTTCATAAAAGCAAGATGGTGTAATGCAAGCTTCTGAAAAGTGGGAGATACCTGTATTTTAGTCCAGGGGAAAACAGGTATCTTCAGAAGCCCATGGAGATAAGAATGACTTCAGAAGTTGAAATAATCGTGGTCATAGTTAAAAGATTGATACTAACTAGACAGTTCAGTAGTGAAGCATACATGTTCAGTGAAGTCTTTTTCCTTTCTAGTGAATGTTTTTTTGCTCTGTTTGCATCATTGCTTATATTAAATCTAGAAAACAATTTTATTTTGATATAATGCAAATAGTTTTGTCTCTTCTGTCTTTTGTCCATTTATGAATTTTAAAAAATTAAAAGTTGCAACCATTCTTGAAGTTAACCATTGAGTCTTTTCTTTTTAAAACACCAGATTACATGAGAAACATTTTTACTTCCAGAGAAATGCGTAATGTACAAAAATAATTTTAGACATGAATTTGCATGCTTGTCAGATAGTACCAAAGAGTAACTAACCCTTTAAAGATTGTATCTTGATAGGATGGAAGGGGTTGTTAAATATATTTTGAATTCACAAGTTTATTCCTCTCATCACTTCTCCAGTTGTTCATCACATTTTAAGGCCTATTCTGGAAGCACTTGAATATAACAACAAAAATGTGACTTTGGATCAGGCAGACCTGGGGACGAATTTTATTTTCACACTTTACCAGCTGTGAGATGTAGAGAGAACTAATTTTAGTTCATTGTTATATGAAATAGTATTAGTAGTAAATACTGTTTAGGAGGGTTGTGAGAATTGACTAAGAAACAAAGACCTTCATCTTTGCTTAATAAATAATAGATCCCTTGAAAAAAATCTTGAAGCTGAGTCACAGAATTTGTTTTTTAGATGTAATCTTAAAATTATAACATAGTTTCTTTTAAATATTTTTGTAATAAAGAATGATGACTCTACACTCTGGAATTTAAATTGCATTGTATTTGGTCTGTTCAGAACTTTTATATATTTACAGCTTCTTTGTGTAATGGTGTGGGTGATGGCAATTTACACATTACCACATTTATTGCTACATTCTGTAGGATAGGGTGGCAAAAATACTCGTTTGTATGCTTTTTGCCAACAGCACTACCAAATACTTTGTCTTAGAAAAAATAGACCGATCTTAGGCAGTGTGTGCAGTAGGAAAAACCTTGGGGGAGGAGCACTGGTTCTAGTACACGTATGACTCTATCTGTGTGGTTTGAGTAAACATACTTAATCGCTGCATCTTGGTTTCCATATCTGTAAAATAAGAAGGTTTTAGAGAGCCTTCTAATTAACGATATTTTGAGAAAAACTGTTGTGTTGATTTTTATTGTTGAATAGACTCCTGCATTTCAGACAGAAAAGGTGACATGATATTCGGAAATACTGTATATATTGGGTACAAGAACTAAAATAATGTATTCAAAGATGGTTTCCTTACAAAATGTTTGTGAGAATAAGGGTCATTTATTTATCTTTAGGACAAAGCAGGATATGTAAAGAATGGGCAGTAGCTCCCTAAACTCATGTAAAAATACGTTAACTCATTTTTCTCATGAAGAAGATGTAGCTGTGGTGGGAGAAAGTTTGCCTCATTCAGCTAATGATAATTGTGTCTGTATGTTTCATATTATGTAAATGTGGTTTCTCCTCCCACCCCATACTTTTTCCATGGTGGCTGCACCAGTTTACATTTCCACCAACGGTGCACAGGAGTTTCCTTTTCTCCCCATCCTTGCCAATACTTTCTACATTTCTAGTTGGTAATAGCTATTCTAATGGGTATGAAGTGATAGCTGATTGGGGATTTGCATTTCCCTGATGATTAATGATGTAGAACATCTTTTCATATAACGGTTAGCCATCTATATATCTTCTTTGGAAGAATGTCTCTCCAGATTTTCTGTCCGTTTTCTAATTGGATTATTTAGGGGGATTTTTTGCTTTTGTGAGTTCTTTATGAATTTTGGATATTAGCCCGTTTTCAGACACGTATTTGCAAATATTTTCTCCCATTCAGTAAGTTGTCTTTTCGCTTTGTTGATGGTATCCTTTGCTGTGCAGAGGCATTTTAGTTTGATGTAGTCCAACTTGTTTATTTTTGCTTTTGTTGTTTTGCTCTTGGTGTCTGGTTAAAAAAAAAATGATTACCAAGTCTGATGTCAAGGAGCTTATTGCCTGTGTTTACTTCTAGGAGTTTTGTGGTTCAGATCTGATATACGGATCTTTAATCCATTTTGAGTTAATTTTTGTGTATGGTGTAGGATGGTGTCAAGTTTGATTTTTTGCTTGAGGCCATCCAGTTTTTCTAATAATTACTGATGAGACTGTCCTCTCCCTGTTGTATGTTCTTGGCTCCTTGTTACAAATTAACTGATTGTATATGCATAGGTTTATTTCTGGGCTCTCCTGTTCCTCTGATCTGTGTCTGTTTTTATGCCAATACAGTACTGTCTTAATCACTAAAAGCTTTGTAGTATAGTTTGAAATCAAGGAGCATGATGTCTCCAGCTGTATTCTTTCTCAGGATTGCTTTGGCTCTTAAGGGTTTTTTATACTTCCATACACATTTAAGGATTAGTCTGTTGCTGTGAAAAATGCTATTGGAATTTTGGTAAGGATTGCATTGAATCTGTATATTCTGTATATTGACTAGGGTATTGTGGACATTTTAACAATAGTAATTTTTCCAGTTCGGAGAATGGACTAGATTTCTGTTTGTGTCTTGCTTCAGTTTCCTTCATTAATGTCTTGTTTTTAGGATATAGGTATTTCATCCTTTTGGTTAAATTTATTCTTAAGTATTTTATTCTTTTTGGTACAGTTGGAAATGGGATTATTTTCATTTCTTTTTGGTAGTTCTTTTTTTTTTATTCAAATGCAACAGATTTTTGTGTATTTGTATCCTGCAACCTTACCAAATTCATTTATTCAGATAGTTTTTTTATGGAATATTCAGGGTTCTGTCTGTGTAACATCGTGTCATCTGCAAATAGTGATAGTTTTATTTTTCCTTTCCAATTGACCCTTTATTTTTTTTGCTTAATTGTTCTGACTAGGATTTCTAATACTGTGTTGAATAAAAGTGATAACAGTGACTGGGTATCTTTGTCTTGTTCCTGGTCTTAGAAAAAAAAGCTTTCAGCTTTTCATCATTGAGTATGAAATTAGTAGGTGGCTTGTCATATATAGCTTCTGTTATGGTGAGGCATGTTCCCTCTAAGCCTGCTTTGTTGAGAGTTTTTATC
The DNA here is from genome assembly GCF_022355385.1 of Mustela nigripes. Lineage (NCBI taxonomy): Eukaryota > Metazoa > Chordata > Mammalia > Carnivora > Mustelidae > Mustela > Mustela nigripes. Next base: position 161,281,940 of record NC_081560.1, read on the forward strand.
ATAAATGGGTGTTGAGTTTTGTCAAATGTTTCCCCTGCATCTGTAGAGATGATCATATGGTTTTTATCCTTCATTTTGTTAACTGTTGTAGTATGTCACATTGACTGATTTTATAGATGTTGAGCTGTCCTTGCAAAACTGAAGTCACATTTGATCATGGTGAATGATTCAGTGTATTATTGGATTGGGTTTGCTATTATTTTTTTAAGGATTTTTTCATCTATGTGCGTCAGGGTGATTAGCTTGTAGTTTTCTTTCCTTGTGGATCCTTGCTTGGCTTTGGTTATTAGGGTAGTGCTGGTATCCTAAAATGAGTTTAGAAGAGTTCCCTCCTTTTCTGTCTTTGGAGGAGATTGAGAAAGATTGGTAGTAATTGTTTTTTGCATGTTTGGTAGAATTCACCAGTGAAACTCTGTAGTCTTGGACTTTGTTCATTGGGAGGTTATTGATTACTGATTAGGTTTCCCTACTAGTAATCAGTCTGTTCATATATATATTTTATTTCATCACGATTCAGTTTGGGTAGGTTTTGTTTATAGAAATTTACCCATTTCTTCTAGGTGCTCTAGTTTGCTGGCGCATAATTGTTTACAGCCTTCTCTTACTCTTTGTGTTTCTGTGGTATCAGTTATAACATCTCTTTCATCTCTCTCTTTCTGATTTTATTTGAGTTCTCTCTTTTTCTTGGTGAGTCTAGCTAGCTGAGGGTTTGTCAGTTTTGCTTATCTTTTCAAAGAACCAGCTCTTCATTGCATTGGTTTTTGTTTTCCTTCTGGTGTCTTTTTAGTCTCTATCAGCTCCAATCTCTGTTAATTCCTTCCTTCTACTAACTGTGGGTTTTGTTCTCTTTATCTTCTTTTGAGTGTACAGTAGGTTGTTTTCTTGTTTCTTGAAGTAGGCATTTGTCACTGTGAACTTCCCTCTTAAAATTTCTTTTACTGCATCCCATAAATTTTGGTTTATTACATTTTCATTTCCTCTTTCTCAAGGTATTTTTTAATTTCTTTTTTTAAAAAACAATTTATTTATTTGAGAGAGAGAGAGAGAAAGCATGTGCACATGTGCATACTAAAAGGGAGAGGGGCAGAGGGAAAGGAGAAGCAGACTCCTAACTGAGCAGGGAGCCCAGGGTGGAGCTGGACTCTGGGATCCTGACCTGAGCTGAAGGCAGATGCTTAACTGACTGAGCCACCCAGGTGCCCCAATTCCTCTTGATTTTCTTCTTCTTTTTTTTTTTTTTTAAGATTTTATTTATTTATTTGACAGAGAGAGATCACAAGTAGGCAGAGAGGCAGGCAG
>NC_081560.1:161283338-161481284 GCF_022355385.1 Mustela nigripes
TCATGACCTGAGCAGAAGGCAGCGGCTTAACCCACTGAGCCACCCAGGCGCCCCTTGATTTTCTTCTTTGACCTATTTGTTGTTCAGTAGCATATGGTTTAATTTCCACATTTTTGTGAATTTTCCAGTTTTCTTGTGTAATTAGTTCCTGATATACCATGTGGTTGGAAATGTTGCTTGATATGATTTCAGTGCTCTTAAATTTGTTAGGAATTGTTTTGTGGTTTATGTTGGGAAATGATGTGTTATGTAATCTATCTTGGATCTGTTTGTACTTGAAAAGAATGTATATTTTGTTGGGGTGCCTGGGTGGCTCAGTGGGTTAAGCCTCTGCCTTTGACTCAGGTCATGTTCTCAGGGTCCTGGGATTGAGCCCCGCATCGGTCTCTCTGCTCAGCATGGGACCTGCTTCTCCCCCCTACTTGCCTGCTTCTCTGCCTACTTGTGATATCTCTTCCTCTCTCTGTCAAATAAATAAATAAAAATATTTAATAAAAAATGTATATTTTGTTGCTTTTGGATGGTATGTTCTTTAAAAATCTGTTAAGCCCATCTGGTCTAATGTTTGTTTTCAGACTAGGGTTTCCTTATTGATTTTGTGTGAATGATCTGTCATCCATTGATATAAGTAGGTTATTAAAGTCCCCTGTCATTGTGTTGCTGTTTATTTTTCCATTTAAGTGTGTTAGTATTTGCTTTATATATTTAGGTGCTCCTATGTTGAGCTCATCAATTTTTTTAAAAAGATTTTATTTAGAGAGAGGGTTTGTGCATGAGTTGGGGGAGGGGGAATGGGGGAAGGTGAGAATCACATACTACGCTGCGTGAGGAGCTGCGTGTGGGGCTTAATCTCAGGACCCTGAGATTATGACTTTAGCTGAAACCGAGAGAGAGAGAGAGAGAGAGAGAGAGAGAGAGAGACACTAAACTGAACCAGCCAGGCAGTCAAAGTCCATAAATATTTAAAATGTTTATCTTCCTATTGGATTGAACCTTTTATCATTCTGTAGCATTCTTCTTTGTCTCTTAGCACAGTCTTTGTTTTAAAGTGCTTTGTCTGATGTAAGTATAGCTACTCCGCTTTTTTTGGTTTCCTTTTGCATAGAGTATCTTGTTCCATCTCTTCGTTTTCTCTCTCTCTCTCTGTGTGTGTGTGTGTGTCTGAAGTAAATCTCTTGTCCATAGTTTAGAGATGGGTTTCCTCCCCCATTCAGCCACTCTTTGTCTTTTGATAGGAGAATTTAGTCCATTTATATTTAAAGCAGTTACCAATAGGTTATGTGCTTGTTAACATTTTGTTAGTCATTTTCTGGCTATTTTTGTAGTTCTTCTCTGTTCCTTTTTTCTTCTCTGGCTCTCTTGTGGTTTCATGTCTTTAGGGATATGCTTATATTCATTTCTCTTTATATCTTGTGCATTTACTATAAGATTTTGCTTTGAAGTTACCATGAGGCTTGCATATAATAACTTACAAGTCTATTTTAAATTGATAGCTTAAGTTTGATCTCATTTTATTTTATTTTATTTTTAAGATTTTATTTATCAGAGAGAGAGAGGGAGAGAGAACGAGCACAGGCAGACAGAATGGCAGGCAGAGGGAGAAGCAGGCTCCCTGCCGAGCAAGGAGCCTGATGTGGGACTCGATCCCAGGACGCTGGGATCATGACCTGAGCCAAAGGCAGCTGCTTAACCAACTGAACCACCCAGGCATCCCTTGATCTCATTTTAAAGCTCAGTATTTCTGTTCCTCTCGAACATTTTTTTAAAAGGTTTTATTTGCTTGTTTGAGTGAGGGCATACACAAGTAGGGGGGGGAAGAGAAGACGGAGAGGGACGAGACTTCTTGTTGAGCTCAGAGCCTGATAGTGGACTCGATCTCACAACCCTGAGATCATGACCTGAGCCAAAATCAAGAGTCAGGACACTCAACCTACTGAGCCACCCAGGTTCCCCCAACATTTTATTTTTGATGTCACATTTTACATCTTTTTTTTTTTCCTTGTTTATCTTTTAATTATTGCAGTAGTAGTTCTTTTCACAGGTTCTGCCTTTTAATCTTTGTATTAGCTTTAAAAGTGATTAGTCCATTACATTTATTATATATTTGCCTTTCCAGTGAGATTTATCCTTTCATATGTGTTCTTGTTATTCATTAGCACCTGTTCTTTTCAGTTTAAAGAAATTCCTTTAGCAATTCCTATAAGGCCAGTTGAGTGGTAAACTCCATTAGCTTTGGCTTGTCTGAAAAACTCTTAATCTCTCCTTTACTTCTGAACAATAACTTTGCTGGGTAGAGTATTCTTGGTTCAAAGTTTTTTCTTTCAGCACTTTTAATACATCATGCTGCTTTCTTCTAGTCTGTAAAGTTTCTGCTGAGAAATCTGCTGGGAGTTGCCTGTATGTTTTTTGCTGCTTGTAATAATTTCTCTTTTTTGCTTTAACTTTTGACATTTCAATTGTAATAGGTCTTGGTGTGGGTCTCTTTCAGTTTCTCTCATTTGGAATTCCCTGAGTTTCCTGGATGTGGATGTTAATTTCCTTCCCCAGGTTAGGGAAGTTTATTTACAGCCATGATTTCATTAACTAAAATTTCTGCCCCTTTATTTCTTCTTCTGGGAGCTCTGTGATGTGAATGTTAGTCCATTTGATTTTTATTCCATAAGTCACTTGTGCCATTTACTTTTTGCTTTTTTTATTTTTTTTCCCCTTTTTGCTGCTCTGGTTGGTGAGTTACACTGCTTTGTCTTCAGTTTGAGTTTTCCATACCTTTGCTTCATTTAGTTTGCTGTTGAGTCCTTCTGGTATATTTTTTACTTCAACTATTTGTATTCTTAAGCTCTGTAATTTCTATTTTCTTCTTTTCATTTATGTTCTCACTGTGTTCTTTCTTCTCCCCAGTTCAGTGAGTGTCTATGACTATTACTTTGAAATCTCTATCACATAAATATTACTTATCTCTGTTTAAGCTTTTTTCTGAGGTTTTACCTGTTGTTTTGTTTGGAACATGTTCCTCTTTGTCTTCATTTTGCTTGACTCTGTTTTTGTTTTTTTGTTTTAAGATTTTATTTATTTGAGAGAAAGTGAGTGAGAGTATAAGCAGGAGGTGGGTACAGAGGGAGAAAGACTCCCCGCTGAGTAGGGAGCCCAGTGTGGGACTTGATCCCAGGATCTTGGGATCATGACCTGACCCAAAGGTAGATGCTGAGCCACCCAGACACCCCTCTATGTGGTTTTTATACATTACATGAAAAATCTACATCTAGTTTTGAAGGAGCCTCATGTAGGAGATGAACCCTGTTGTACAATCCTGTCTCAGCTCTTCGTTGTCTTCCAAATCTTTGTGCTTATCCAAGCAGCCAGTCGTGTTTTTCTTCCATTTCCAACAGTTTAAAAGTATGTTTGGATAGTAAATTGAAAATTTGGAGTCCTACTCCAGATCTGCTGATTCCAAATCTTAGGGATGGCATGGGAATCCTATTTCTAACATGTCTCAGGTGATTCTTGGACACATTGAAGTTTGAAAATGACAGACATAAAAGATAAGGTTGCTTTAACCATTATGTAAGACACTCCAAGATATCTGATCCAGCCTACTACTTTAGTTTCAACTTCTATATCCTGCCCTTTCTCCACCCTAATACCTCAAGTCCTCTTACCACAAAATACAAGTCACTTTTTCTAGTGTGCAAGTATTACTATACTTCTTTATTTCCTTCCCTTTCTTTCTCTAATCATACCTCTTCTAGTTTGAGAGACCCTTGAATTCAGCGACCATGTCACGTTTTTCTTTATATTTTGAGTACTAGACAGAGTGACTGGCACAAAGTGGATGCCCAGTAAAGATTTGTGGAAAGGTAGAAAACAAAGAAGGAAGCACTTTTTTAACCTACTACTTGTGTAATGTCTGCTAATATTTCATTGGCTAAAGCAGGTTACACAACTGAGCCCAAGTCATGGTGGGGAGGGTATTAAAAACTTAACCTGACAAAAGGACTACATATAGAGGGATGAAGAATTGGGGCCCAAATAGAAAGCATCAATTTTCACGTGAATATTTGTGGTAATAGGTATTTGTCAAGCACACAGTATGTGCCCAACAGCTGTTTTTCTCACTTAATATATACAGTTAACCTGCAAAGAGTGTGGTATACTTTTTTGGGGTACTATGAAGAAATAATTAGTCTAATGACGGGGTACCTGGGTGGCTCAGTTGGTTAAGCATTGGCTTTTGGTTTAGGTGATGATCCCAGGGGCTGGGATTAGGCCCTGCCTCAAGCTCCCTGCTCTGCAGGGAACCTGCTTCTTTCTCTCCTTTTGTCATTCTCCCTGCTTGTGCTCCTTGGTTCTCTGTATCCTTCTGTCAAATAAATAAAATCATAAAAAAAGGTTTAATGATTAAATAATTAACAAATGTGATGGAACTGGTGGTTTGAATTTGGGATTGTCTGACTTCAGAGTCTGTATGCTTTCACATAGTTATAAACATGTAAGTTATGTTTTTAATTCCCCCCCGCATAAGTTTTTTCTCCCTTATTTTTGAGAAGTAGATATTTCGGACACAGTATGGTGTACACTTAATGGCTTTAACACAGTGATTTTTTGAAGGAGATTGGGTGGGAGAATTTGCCCCTTTGAGAACCACTGTATTTATTATATGAGATATAAAGAACTAGTTTTCTGTGTTTGTGAGTTGTGTTGAGTCGCTAGTGATACCCAGCCTTTAATAGAGGAAACATATTTTTAAATTTTGTCTTATTTCAAAATGTAATTTTTTTTCTTTTTGCTCAGAATGTGTGTTTTTGAAATTTCTGAAATTATCAGCAAAAGTGATAGGAAAGGGCTGGAAATTTCCCATAGATAAATGTGTAAAATTTGGAGGTGGGCTCTAGGTGAAGAGAGTGTTTAGATTATATAAGAATATAAGGTGTTGATGATTTTTCCAGTAACCTGGGAACAAATATTAACATAATATGTGTGTGACACAGTTTGCTTGAGATAGAAGCAAAGAAAACATGGACAGTGATAGCCATATTAAAGGACAAGACTGTCACAAATGTTGTCTAAGCAGTGATATGGAGAGAAAAAGAGATACTTCAGTATGACTTTGTCATCACATTGATCTATGACTGACCTGAGCTTTAGGGATGGTGATGATGTGCAGTGGCATTAAGGAGGAAAAGATTTTACTAATCTTTTTGTTTGTTTGTTTGCTTTTTAGATATTGGTACTTGGGTTTTTATAATTCTGGGAGGTTTTTTTTTAAAGTTTTGCTTTGTTTTAAATTAGTTTGAGACATCGGGAGAGGGAACACAAGCAGGGGGAGTGGTAGAAGGAGACCAAACTCCCTGCTGAGCAGGGAATCTGATACTTTGACCCCAGCCAAAGGCAGCCACTTAACGTTGGAGCCACCCAGGTGCCTCATGAGAGTTCTTTATATTGTTCAGGTTTTGCTATAAGGAGCTCACATATCCATACTTTATTTAACAAGCATGATAAATTTGTTTGTAACTTTTAAATTCTAAAACTCTTCTTGGGAGATGCCGTGGTGGGTAGGGAATGGAAATGTATACAAACTATTTTTTTCTATTGGCTCTTCCTGTCTCTTTGCAGTTAGAGAAAATAACCTGGAAAAAAAATGAAGCCCTTTTTTCAATCCTATGGTATTTTGCTGTGTTCTATATCTGTCAGGACTCTTTCTATTGGAACTTCAGAAAACCAGTTCTAATTAATTAATAAGTCAGAAGGTCATTTTGTAGGGTTATGAACTGGGAAGTTCACAGGATAAAGCTGTAGGTAGGATTTTAATGTAACTGGAATCAAAGGTTTGATGTCATTAGGAATGTATCCTTATCTCCCTTTCTGAGCATTCCTTTTCTGATTTTTTTTTTTTTAAGATTTTATTTATTTGCCAGAGATAGAGTACACACAAGCAGGCAGAGAGGCAGGCAGGCAGAGGCAGTGAGAGAAGTAGGCTCCCTGCCGAGCAAAGAGCCTGATGCAGGACTCGATCCCAGGACCTTGGGATCATGACCTGAGCCGAAGGCAGCGGCTTAACCAACTGAGCCGCCCAGGCATCCCTCCTTTTCAGATTTTGTGTGAAAGAGAGCAAGTGCAAGCAGAGCACAATAGCAGGGGGTGGGAGAAGCATACACCCACTGAGCAGGGAGCCTGATGTGGGGCTCCATCCCAGGATGCTAGGATCATGACCTGAATGGAAGGTAGTGGCTTAGCCCACTGAGCTACCCAGATGCTCTCTAAGCATTCTTTTTCAGTTTTGGTTTCCTTCATCAGGTATGATGGTAAAGATGATCAGTAGCAGCTCTCTAAACTTAAGTAATTCTTAAGAGTCCACCTGTGTTTCCCTGTATAGTACCAGTCAAATTGGTGGATGGAAGGCCAGGCCTGGGTTGTGTGGTCCATCCCTGAACTAGTCACTGTAAGGCTAGAGGAGTGTGATCCTCTGACCTGACCAAGGATATGTGCCTGGTTTTGGGGAGAGGCTTAAGGGAGGAACATATTGATTCTTCAAAAAAAAAAAAAAAAAAAAATCAGATGCTATTCCTTAAGAAAGAAACATGGGTTCAGGTTAGGCAAAATCTATAAATATTCCATGTATGAATCTAGATCTGCTTTTGAAGTTGATTGATAAGGACTGTGTTGAGTTGAATTGTGTTCTCTGCAAAAAGATGTTGAAGTCCTAACTTGCAGTATCTTTGAATATGACTTTACTTGGAAATAGGGTCTTTATAGTTGGGTTCAAGTTAAGATGAGATCATACTAGATTAGAGTGGGACCTAATCCAATAACTGGTGTTTTTTATAGAAAGGGGAAATTTGGACATAGGTCCAAATGGGAGGAATGCCAAGGATTGCTCACAACCACCAGAAGGTACAAAGAGGCAAAGAAGGAGTCTTCTCTAGAAGAAGGAGAGAGAATAGCCCTGCCAACACCTTGATTTCTGCCTCGTCAGTCTCCAAAACTGCAAGAGAATATATTTCTGTTGTAAGCCATCTAGTTTGTGGCAGTATGTGGTAAAATTCAGCAGCTCTAGAAAACTAATATAGACCATATTTGGTACTTACAAAAATTTTTTTTATTAATCCCATCTTTTTGTTTTGTTTTGTTTATATAAGTAATCTCTGTACCCAACATGGGGCTTGAACTCATGACCCCAGGACTGAGTTGAATGCTCTCCTGATTGAGCCAGCCAGATGCTTCTCAGTTCATCTTTTTTTTTTTTTTTTTTTTTTTTTTTTTTTTTTTTTTAAGATTTTATTTGACAGACAGAGATTACAAGTAGACAGAGAGGCAGGCAGAGAGAGAGGAGGAAGCAGGCTCCCTGCTGAGCAGAGAGCCCGATGCGGGACTCGATCCCAGGACTCTGGGATCATGACCTGAGCCGAAGGCAGCGGCTTAACCCACTGAGCCACCCAGGTGCCCCTTCTCAGTTCATCTTAAAATAAAATGCTGGCCATAAGTTTTTCCTGTGAATACCCTTTACATTTTAAAAATGGCTTTTATGGGGATTTGGGATGCCTTTGGAATGTATAGGTTGGCTTTTGAAAATATATTTTGTTAGAATTTTATTGTGTCCATAATGATGTGAGATGGTACTTTGTGATTGATTTTTTGACCTCTACATTTTATAGTCTGTAGTTGTGGTTTAGCTGAAGCCGTTGTCCTTATGATGTACAGCTATATTTCTCAACGTGTTTGACTCCCATATAGCACAGTGCCATGTGAGAATCAGGAGTGGTAATAATTAAAGAGAAACACACAGAGTAAATACGTTCTAGTAGCTTGAATATGGAAGAAAGAATATGTCTGAAGGCAACTGGTTATCAAGGTGGGAATTGTTAGTATTTTAGTGATACTAAAAAAAACTTAAGAGTAGTTTGAACAGTATTTCTGGGCCCTTTCTTGTTCATTTTCTGCAAACTGGGAGAGTCAGATAATACCTCCAAAGTTTGGTTAAACTTTTCTTCACTTATTGTTCCTATCTTTAGCTAATAATGTTGCATGTAATACAGTTATTATTTTTAAAAATATTTTATTTATTTATTTGCCAGAGAGAGAGCAAGAGAGGGCAAGAATATAAACAGGGGCAGCAGCAGGCAGAGAGAGAAGCAGGCTCCCCGCTGAGCAAGGAGCCCAAGGTGGGACTCAATTCCAGGACCCTGGGATCATGACCTGAGCTGAAGGCAGATGCTTAACTGAGCCACCCAGGCATCCCAGATTTTAAAAAATAAATTATCAATCTCTATTTATTTACTCAAAATAAGCTATACACAACTTAATGTGGGTCTTAAACTTATGAACCCCCCCCCCAGATGAAGCGTAGCATGCTATACCGACTCAGCCAGCTGAACACCCCATAATTTTCATTATAAATATTTTTGACAGAGATACCTTATATTAAGTTTAGTAATATTTTCTCAATTCAGAACTCACATACTAAGTATGTAATGACAAGTATTGCCCTGCCATGTTCCATCTACTATAGTTTTACTTTCTCTAACCATTTTTATTATATATTCTTTCAGCATTTCTTTATGAAAGTAAAAGCAGATGTTAATTTTTTTTTTACTTTTTTGTTTTCTTACATACAACAGTATATAGAAAATACTTTGTACTTTGCTTTTTTTCACTTTATATGTTTTAGTTACCTTTCTGTGGCAGTATGTAGAGAGCATTCTCATTCCTTTTCACAGTTGCATTGTATTCCATTGTGCGGATATGCTGAAATATATTTAACTTGATGGTTACTGAACATTGGAGTTTTCACTTGTTGCTAACCATCCTTCGGTGAAAAATATATTTTTTAAAGATTTTATTTATTTATTTGACAGGGAGAGAGATCCCAAGTAGGTGGAGAGGCAGGCTAGGGGCAGCGGAGGAGGGGAGCAGGCCCACTGCTGAGGAGAGAGGCCGATGCTGGACTCGATCCCAGGATCTTGAGGTGATGATCTGAGCAGAAGGCAGAGGCTTAACCCACTGAGCCACCCAGGTGCCCCTTCAGTGAATAATATTGTACATAAGTTTTTTGTATGTGTGCTGATATCTGTAGGATACATTCCCAGAAATGGTACTGCTGAGTTAAGGGGTAAAATATATTTGTAATTTTTCTAGATATTGCCAAATTGCCCTCTACCTGGGTGATAGAACTTTGTAGTTCCTCTATTATTGTAGGAGAGTACCCAATAGGAAAATGTTTATATTCCCACAGCCTTACTAATGTAGTAGTGTATCTGATTTGTGGATTTTTGCAAATTTGATAGGTCAAAAATACTCTCAGTATTGTTTCCGTTAACATTTCCTTTATGACTGAGGTTGAGCCTCTTATTTTTAAGGAAATTTCCATTTACATTTGATCTTGAACTGATTTCTTTTTTTTTTTTTTTTTTTTTTTTTTTTTAAAGATTATTTATTTATTTATTTGACAGAGAGAGATCACAAGCAGGCAGAGAGGCAGGCAGAGAGAGAGAGAGGAGGAAGCAGGCTCCCCGCTGAGCAGAGAGCCCGACGCGGGACTCGATCCCAGGACCCTGAGATCATGACCCGAGCCGAAGGCAGCGGCTTAACCACTGAGCCACCCAGGCGCCCCTTGAACTGATTTCTTGCAGTGATGATTATGACATTGCCAGTGGTGAAAGTAATAATAATGTTTTAATAGGGGAGGAAAGGGAGGAGATGGTTGTTCTTAGAAGAAAGATTTCTGGGTCCTTTTTCTCCTCCAAACTCGGGAATTTTCACGTATTCAGAATTGGTTCTTAGAGAATTGATTCTTAGAGAATTGATTCAGAAAGTTCAGTTGCTTTGTTATTGCTTTAGGAGGCCTGCAGTGTGTAATTGGCACAGCATGGCCATCCGGGTTTTTCTGAGTGTGCCTTCTCCACCCTTTCAAGAAAGTGTAGATTGATGTTACACAGTTTCTTTAAACTGCTTCAAAGGATTGTTGAAAAATACTCAAATTTTGCTGGAAGACCTTCTTTTGTATTTCCTGTGGACATTTGCTAAAGTATAGTTCTTATCTAGTTGACGTAGTAGATTTCTATAAATGTTTTTGCTTTTATTTAAAGTATCTATAAAATGTTATTTGCCGCCCTTCATGATGCTGTTTTCATCTCCAGCTTGCCTATTGTTTATTTTTATTTTTATTTATTTTTTTTCTCTCGGCATTTCATTCTTTCTGTGTTGATATTTTGTTTACTTGAATGTTGGAAGAACTGTTCTGAGCTTTTGGGTGGTAATGTCACTTTGCATTCTGAACTGAAACCCCTGTCCATAAAAGTTAGGGTTGTTTCTACAGCTATTAATACCATTAGATATGGTCTTGACAGTAGTTTATGAAAATTGTTTAATGTCTAAAAGTTTAGCATCTTGGAAAATACAGGAGAAACATAGTAAAATACACAACAGAAATTGAAGATGAGAATACATGTGCTCAGTTAAGGGATCAACAGGTGGGGTAAGCATAGAAACCAATGACTCAATGGAAAACGTATACTCTGAGAGCCAAGATAAGAAGGAAGTAGATATTCAGTGACTCACAGGTATTGATCCAAAATAAATATCTCTGTCAAATAAATGTATATTGACTTGTAATGGATTTCTCAGGCAGGGATATCTTTGCTTTGGGGACAATCTCTGTTTAGGTGGTTTGGTTGAATTGTGTTTTTAACTTATTCTAGTAGACTGTTCCTGTTGCGTGTGGCACTTAGACTGTAATGGGAAAAAAGGGACATTAATCATATGGAGAACCTCTAACTACACAAGATAAGAGCTCTGAAAGGAGTGTGTGTGTGTGTGTGTGTGTGTGTGTAATTGTGTTTCTAGAGGTGGGCAGAGAATTTCTAAGAAAATTTTCATTTGAGAGGTGAAAGTGAATATGAGTTAACTGGGGAAGGAAGAGAAAGGTGGTAGGTAGAGAGGATTCTTCTAGACAGGGTATCAGAATATGTTTTCAGAAAACAGAAAAAGAAAAAGTAGACCTTGGTTTTCCTCTTAGGATCTGGTGTATGTAAATACATTTCTTTCTTGCCACTTGGTGGCACTTAAACATGATTTAACAAGGCTTAGTTTTGGCTCTGGAATATTCTGCGAGTATTTTTTAAAAGTTAAGGAAACTGCTATGTGAAAATTAGAGGGGTGTGGAGCACCAGATGAAGTTACTATTAAAATTTATGGGAAGAAAAGTGTACTGAAGCTCTGTATATTTCCATAATTGGATATCTGTACAATCCACTCCTACTGGGGAAGGGTGAAGACATTATTTGTCATATACTCTTAGTTTTTTAGCCTCTTTTCTTTCCAAGTTCAAATAGGAGTGATTTTTTTTTTTTTTTTGCTAATTGAGATATAATTAAAATTTAGAAGTCTTTACACCCCTGGATCGCCATCCAAAACGAGGTATAGGACATTTCCAGCCTCATAGAAGGTTTACTTCTTTTCTGTTCCAGCCAGTTGCTCATTACTGCAGTAACTGTTTCTGTCACCATAAGTTTGTTTTGCCAGCGTCTGCATTTCTTATTAAAGGAATCATACAGTATGTACTGTTTTGTGTCTGGCTTCCTTTGCTTCCACATAGTGTTTGTGTGTGTTATGTTATTAGTAGTTCATTCTTTTTTAAGTAGATTTACTGAAATAATATAGCAAACAGTATGCCCATTTAAAGTATAAAAGTCAGTGATTTTTACTATATTCAGAGTTGTGCAGCCATTAATATAATCAGATTTTAGACCATTTTCTTCACCCCAGTGGGTATCATTATATTCCATTTACAGATGAGAACCCATACCAGTTAGCAGTCACTCCTTGTCTTGTCCCCCTCTCTTTCCATTCCCCGACAGTGGACAATGACAAATTTGTTTCGTTTGTAGAGATCTGCCTATTTTGGACATAAGTTCATTCTTTTTTATTGTTGAATAGCATTCCATTGTGTGGAAACACTACAGTTTGTTTTATCTGTTCATTGCTGATGGACATTTGAGTTGTTCCCAGTTTATGGTTATAAATATGGCTACTCCATAAAAATTTTTATATAAGTCTGTTTTCATTTCCCTTGGGTGAATACCTAGGAATGGAGTTACCAGGTTACAGGGTAGAGATGTACATTCACACAACATAAGAAACTGCCAAACAACTCTCCAAAGAGGTGTTATCTCCACTTTACATTACTCTCTAACAGTGTATGGAGGGATCACTTATTCTGCATCTTCACAAATATTTGGTGTTTGTCACTCTTTGCGATTTTGACTATTCTAGCATTTGTGAAGTGGTATTTCATTGTTTCATTGTGGTATTTTAATTTCCCTGAGGACTAAAGATTACTTTTCATATGCTATCGGGCTTTCATATATGTTCTGTTTTGAAGGATCTAAGTCTTTTGCCCATTTAAAAAAAACTGAGTTAATCTTTTTGTTGATTTGTGAGAATTTTTTGTATAAGTAATGTATAACTATATAATTGATATTTGTTCTTCAATAAGTGTAAAGATAGAAATATCTATTTAGGATTTATTGTAACATGGGGTTTTTTAGACTCAGATTTTTCTAAAGAATCAGTAGAAAAAGGTCACTTTATTTAGACTTTTTCTAAGTAGACTTTCTTTACAGTGGTTTTCTCACTGAACGATGAAATGATTCCTTGTAGGTGGGGAAGAACAACAGCTTTAAAAATAACCAATTCGGTAACTTCAGTCACAGTACCTGCACTCCATAGAGTTCAGAGTGGAACCATGGTCTTCAATTCACATCACTTTTGGTGGAGTCCCCAGTGGACCCAAGTAGTCCATGCCACATAAAAGCAATCCTTCTGACCTCTAAAACACCTAAGATGAGAACTGCCAGTAAATTGGCTCTATAGTTTGCCCTCCAGAAGTTGTCCCACATTCTGTGTAGCTAACTCACATCCCACGTCTGTTAATCCACATAGCTGGGATTAGATGTGAACTCTGTTAGAGCACGTGTGGCTCACACCATTATTGTAGCGTCAGTAAAAAGTATTGATGAGCCTGCAGACATTTTAGAGATGCTGTGCCAGTATATCAGCAGAAGCGACAGCCGTAATTTAGCTTTTGGTGTTACATCATGGAGTCTTTGGAAACCCAGACTTCTGAGAGACTTTCAAGAGCTTTCATCAGTCCTTCTTGCTTGTGGAAAAGAGAACATGGGGCATTTTATGATTCTGAAATGATTTTGTTGAAAATGATTTGCTTAACTAGATATGTCTTTACCGAAATGGAACGCATTACAGGCAGTCCAAGAATATACTATTACATGTTTATATCTTTATACATGCTATTAGATACCTGATAACTTTTAGTAAAAGTCAGTGTGCTGACTTTTTAGGTCTTGCAAGAGGTTTGCAGATTTCCCTCTCTTTATAGAGGTTTTTTGTGTTTTGTTTTTTCTTTAATGGGGGGAGGGATATAGGGAGGGAGAGAATTTTAAGCAGGCTCCATGCCCAGCACATAGCCTGATGTGGGGCTTAATCCCACAACCCTGAGATCATCACCTGAGTTGAAATCCAGAGTCAGACGCTTAACCAACTGAGCCACCCAGGCACCCCTGAAAGTTTTGTTTTTGTTGTTTTTTTTTAATCATTTTTGCATTCAAGATTCTTTATGATTCTTGCCTGTCTGTATTTCATCCAGTCTTTGATTCACACTGTCAGTGTAATTTTTCTAACACTTGCACTCTTGTCAAAAAGAAACACTTGTCAAAAGTCTTTGATTGCTCCCATTGTCTTCAGGATAAAATTTAAACTTTAGCTGGCTTTCCAGGAGCATCTTAGCCTGTATCTTAACGATTTTATCTGATTTATCTGCATTTCCCAATAATCAGCATAATATGAGCAAATGTTTATTTATATAGTATTTCTTACATGCCAAGCACAGGTCTAGGCAGTCATAATAAATTTCTTATAATTTTTTAAAAATTATTGTTTTTTTAGAGATGGAGAGAGTGTGGGGGTGAATGGGTAGAGGGCGAGGGAGAGAGAGAATCTCAAGCAGGCTCCACACTGGAGCCCGATGCAGGGCTCAGTCTGATAACCCTGAGATCATGACTTGAGCTGAAATCAAGAATCAGATGCTTAACCAACTGAGCCACTCAGGAGCCCATAAACTTCTTGTAATTCTGCAAATAATCATGTACCCCCACTTTCTGTACTCTTTGGGATGTCCTGTACTTGTATGACTAGACTACTGGCTCAGTCTCTTTATTTAATACCTACTTCTTCTTTTTGAGCCCATTCAGACATCACTTCTTGGAAGCTGAATCCTGTATTCACTTTCTGTGCCCCACCCCCATTCCTCATCTCTTAAAGTTGTAGTGAGATGTCAGAGCAGTGCACATATCATCTAGTATAAAGTACAACACAGTTTTTCTCTCTCTTCCAGCCTTTCTCCCGAAGTACGGACAGTTCAGTAGGGATAAGTTGCTCTAGTTTAAGAACAGAAAGGATTTTGTGGCTGTTAATCATTACCACCACCTGCCTCTAACTCTGTATATGAAAACACATGGGTCCACAGGCAAGATGCTTAGTCTGGTAACAAAATGAGTAAGATAGTCCTTGCCTGAGAACACGCCAAATTCTAGTGGAATAGACAGTCTTAGAAGCAGCTAATTATATCTTGCTGGGTCAAAGATGTAAACACTAAAATAAATTAAAAAATAAAGAAACCATAAAAGAATTAGGAGAAGGTTAGGCTTTTTTTTTTTCCTCCCCCCTCAATCATATTGAAGTGTAAAGTCCTTTCTGTAGGGCAGGGAGGGGTCTTGGGATCATCTGCCAGGTTCTGGCATGGAGCCTGCTGGGTAGGGAGCCTGCTTTTTCCTCTCTCTGTCCCTCCCCCTTCCTCCTATGCATGCACACTCTCAAATAAATAAAAATTTTTAAAAAAGAAAATAGGGAATTCAGAGATCAGTAAATATACGGAAATTGTCTGATCTTAATTAAAATGGAGGAATTGCAAATTTAAACTGCAGGTTAAAATCTTTGGCCTGTCAGGTTGGCTAAGATATTTGAAGTGTCAAAAGTTCATAGAGGCCGTCTAAGGTATTTCCACTGGCCTAAGATGGAAAATTTGAATATAAAAAGAATTACTCCAATATATTAAACTATATTAAAATTAAAATCTAGACATCCATAATGATACTTTATAAAACAGAGTAACTATTGATCACTTTTGGAGGTTTCAAGGTTGTCACTTCATTGTTCTGAAAACTTTTGCATGGAGAGAAGAAGCACTTACACTGCATTTCATTGTGACATGTTTTAAGGTAGCCAAGTAGTTGATGGTAGAAATCTCTCTTTCTTGAAGAATTCCAGGTAATAAGTAAAGAAAGAATGAAAATTTTAGAGAAGTCACCATTTTGTGCCCACAGCATGCTAATAGAACTAGGCATATACTTGATGTTTGCTAAAATTATTAGGTGAAAGGTGATTGTTGGCTATAATGGTGGGATCAAGTTGATACCATGAATTCACTGATCAGTGTTATTAGCATCATTAAAAATTGAAAAGGAAAGCATATAACTCCTGACTGATGAAATAGGAAAGACCCAGGTCTCTCCTGTATTCTCTAAGAAAAAATCAGATTCAATCAAGTAAAGTAATAGCAGATGGATCATATAAGGTGTATAGAATATGGTACTTTGTTTTGTGTGCGTGTGTATGCATATATTGGGTGTGGGATATGTCTCTAATGGTCTGTTTTCCTCTATAGCATATTTAATACTTTGAGGAAAGCTCAGCTGCATTTTGGCAGTTTAAACCTTTTCATTTTTTTTTTTTTTTAAATTAAGACCTTTTTTAGAGTTTAAGGTACAGAGCAAAATTGAGGGAAAGGTAAAATTTTATAATTAAAATAAGGAATATTACAAGTGTTTGATAAAGGGTGATGGCCTGGTTTAGTTTTAACACGGTAACACACTGCTGTGTCATGAATGGGTGGGGAGGGCACCTGGGTGGCTCAGTGGGTTAAACCTCTGCCTTATGCTCAGGTCATGGTCTCAGGGTCCTGGGATAGAAGCCTGCTCAGCAGGGAGCCTGCGTCCCCTCTCTCTGTGCCTGCCTCTGCCTACTTTTGTTATCTCTCTCTCTGTCAAATAAATAAATAAAATCTTAAAAAAAAAAAAAAAAAGAATGGGTGGGGGGCAGGAGGAGCAGGAGTATTTGCACTGATGTCAAGATGGAAGCTGTTGCATTGGTCCATGCGGGAGGTGAAGGTTGCTTGTACTGGTTGTCATTGAGGAAGGGAGAAGTGGTTAGGAGTGTGAATATATTAGATTGATACAAAACTGGTTAGGATTAATAGATCTAGCATAATTTAATGTGGAGAGTAAGAGAAAGAAGATGAGGATTATAAAGTTTTGGGTTCAAGCAGCTTGGTGCAGAGCTGTCTTATCCAAGATAGTAGAGGCTGTGGGTAGAGCAGGATTGGAGGAGAAAATAAATAATTTTGTTTTGCATATCTTTCACATAGTAGGTACTTATTGTGAATATAGTACTGCTGAATATTAAGAACCAAGGTTAGGGACACCTGGGTGGTCAGTCGGTTGAGTGGGTGCCTTTAGCTTAGGTCATGATCCTGGGATCCTGGGGTCCTGGGATCAAGCCCCGCATTAGGCTCTCTGCTCAGTGAAGAGCCTGCTTCTCCCTCTCCCTCTGCGTGCTGCTCTACTTGTGCTCGCGTGCTCTCTCTGTCAAATAAATAAAAATCTTAAAAAAAAAAAAAAACCCACAGGATATGAGACAGCAGCCATGAGAAGGCATTTATTGTCAGTCTTTAATGTTCATTAACTATGTGAGTTCTCCTTGACTTGTTTCTCTGTTGTGTATTTGTTTTGTTTTTCCATGTAGGATGTGTATATAGTACCTACTTTATGTGAGATACTGTTCTAATTTTTCAAATACTAACTCACTTAGGCCTCATAAAAACTTTATGAGGTAGGAGTGTTATTACCAGGATGCCTGGGTGGCTCCGTCGTTGGGCATCGGCCTTCAGCTCAGGTCATGATCCCAGGGTCCTGGGATCGAGCCCTGCATCGGCCTCCCTCGTCAGGGGGAGATCTGCTTCTCTCTCCCCCCCTCCTCCTGCTTGTGTTCCCTCTCTCGCTGTCTTTCTTTCTTTCAAATAAATAAATAAAATCTTTTTTAAAAGAAAGTGTTATTACCATGCCTGTTACACTGAAGAGTCACTGAGAAATTAAGGCATTTATCCGAGGTCACAGAGCTAGAAAAGGGAGAATTAATTAGGACTTATACTCACACGTTTAGGTTGCAGAGTCTGTGTTGTGTTTTAAACCGCTGTAGAATTATGCTTCCCTTTTTATTATCCCCCATGCTGATTGATTGATTAGATTGATTTAATTGAAGTGTGGTTGACAAACAATGCTACAGTAGTTTCAGGCCCCTGTGATTTTATTGTAGTTAAGAATGGAGAGTGAGGATTCAAGCAAAGGACCAGAAGCTTATTTCAAGTCATCTGTGTGGAGGTTATGGCTAATGGATATTTCCATAGCTTTAAGAATTAGAGTTATTTTCATAATAGAAAATAAAGTCAACTTGTGAGGCTGCAAGTTCTCATTATAAAAGCCCTAGAAATTATATCTTGAGGTGTTCTTAAATTGTGCTGGTTTTTATGTGAGACTTTTTGGAATGTCATAATTATTTAAGTTCAGAAGTATCTATCAGTATTTCATCCTTATGATTCTGTTTATGTCTCTGACATATTCCAAGAAGTACTGATTTGGAATTGTGGGCTGTTGGTGTTCTGGGTGCTCCATGTATTCTGTTTGATAAATGTTGCTTTCAGTTGCTTGACTATTAATGTTGCAAATCCTTAAGAAGTTGACTTTTTTTTTTTTTTTTTTTTTAAATTCAGGTATTGGTTATGCTCTATTTGGCTTAAATTGTCATTGTCCCCAAAAGGCAGTGTAGCTTTTTAGTTCAGATTCCTCTTTAATATCCTCAGTGACCTTTATAGGTGTCGGTTTGAAATAATACAACTTTGCCAAGTGTTTTATATCATTTGTTTTTCCTTGAGGGTATAATCAGACTCTACAAGGTGATGATGTTGGTAGATGACCTTCAAGCATTGAGGAAAATGTATTTTAAGGCCATCTTTTTTAGGTTATCAGTTTTTTTGTTTTGTTTTGTTTTTTAAGGTTATCAGTATTCTCAATGAGGACCATATAAAGGTGAAACAACACTGTGAGATTTAGTTCTGCTTCTCTTTGTTAGAATTAGTGAGCCATCAAATACAGTTTTTGAAATTTTTCCTTATTTTTCCAGATGGAGAAAATGTAACAGTTAGTACTTTTTTTTTTTTTTTTAATTGAATGCAGGTAAACCACGGGACACAGACTATTATTTAACCATCTAAATTCTCCTGATTCTCCTGAAGATTATATTAATGGGTGAATCCCATTCTCCACCTAGAAAGAACAGCAAATTTGTTACATACAAGGATGCTATAGGGCATTTGGGGTTAATTCTTTCAGAGAACCTGTTGAGAAATGCTATCTGGGCTGTGGTCTGTTTAAGGCTCAAGAACTAAGGATGATTTAAAAAAAAAAAAAAAAAAAAAAAAAAAGGAACAAAGACTGTATATGGCCTGCAACAACTAGAATATTTACCATCTGGTCTTTTTATAGAGAAGGTTTGTTTACTGTTCTCTAAGAAGATAATACTTAAATTTGAATGCCAGCTTTCTCTCTCTCTCTCTCTCTCTCTCTTTTTAGCTCTTTGTCCTCAGTATCTGACTCTATAAATTGGGGATAGTAATAGTACTTATCTCAGAGTTGTGAAGAGTATGTAAAATAATGGCAAGTTTTAGAATACAGCTTAATGAATGTTAGCTGCTATTATTAGAGTACTTAACATGAAATATAAAATGGCATATATTTGTTGTTTCCTAATATGGTGTATAGCATTGACCAAATTCATTCTTTGTTGTTGTTGTTAAAGATTTTATTTATTTGACAGACAGATCACAAATAGGCAGAGAGGCAGGCTGAGAGGGAGGGAGGGGGGAAGCAGGCTCCCTACTGAGCAGAAAGCCTGATTCAGGCAGGGCTCCATCCCAGGACCCTGGGATCATGACCTGAGCGGAAGGCAGAGACTTTAACCCACTGAACCACCCAGGTGCCCCTCAAATTCATGTTGCGATACGAAGCAGTAGTATTTCAGTTGAGAATAGTAGCCAGTATTTGTGGTGCCATGATATTTTACAGATTCTTAGATAGGAATGTTCTCTTAAAAACTATCTAATCTGTTACACATTAAATGTTACCACATTTTGGTGTTTGGTAATTCAGTCTTTTTCAAGGTAGTGTGTTTCTTTGGATAGCATAATAATGTACTGACCTCTCTCTTCCTTTTGAGCTTTGATGCCTTAAAGAAGCAGTTTTCAAACTTTCTGGTCTTGAGATCCCTTAACACTTAAAATCCCTTAAAACTTACTGAGCTTTTCAAAGAGTTATTGTATTAATTTATTTTAAAATAACAGCAAACAGCCCATTACATGTTAAGCAGCATTTTAGTGAAAAATCATTGTTTTTATATTTTACAGATTTCTTTAACATCTGGGTTAATAGAAGATAGCTGTCTCAGTATACCTACTTTTCGTTCAGCTGTTGCATAATATTATTTTGGTTGAAGTATATGAAGAAAATCCAGCCTCATATATAGAAAGATAGTTGGAAAGGGGAAAACATTTTAATAGTCTCTCAAATAATTGTGGATATTTTTCATGGATTAACACCAAAACTTGGTAACTGGTGTGTGTGTGTGTGTGTATGTATGAGTTTAATTAATAAACTTTATTTTTTAGAGTAGTTTTGGATTCACAGCAAAATTGAGCAGGGAAATTACAGAGTTCCCATATAAGCATAACTGCCCTACTATCCACACCATGGTACCACGGTGGTACTTTTATTACATGGATGAACCTACATTGATCCATCATTATCACTCAAAGTCCATGGTTTACATTGTGGTTCACTCTGTGTGTTGTACATTCTTTTTTATTTTTTAAGATTTTATTTATTTGACAGACAGAGATCACAAGTAGGCAGAGAAGCAGGCCGAGAGAGGAGGAAGCAGGCTCCCTGCTGAGCAGATAGCCCGATGCGATTCGGGGCTCGATTCCAGAACCCTCGGATCATGACCTGATTTGAAGACACAGGCTTTAACCCACTGAGCCACCCAGGCGCCCCTGTGTTGTACATTCTATGGGTTTGACACATGTCTCCACCGTTGTAGTGACATACAGAATTGTTTTAGTGCTTTAAGATCTTCTGTGCAGTGATTGTTCATTCCTCCTTCCCTTTCCACAATCCCTGGCTGTACGTTTTACATTCCTCTTAGCAATAAATGATTTGCTCCACAGCCTCCACAGCATTTTGTGTTAGTGGTCCTGATTTTGGCCCTTTTAATAGGTGTGTAGTGGTATCTTGTTTTAATTTGCAGTTCTCTAATGACATTGTGATGTTGAACATCTTTTCATATGCATTCTTGCTATCTGTATTTTTTCATATGCTTACTTCCATCCATATTTCTTTGGTGGGGTGTCCAGGTCTTTTGTCCATTTTTAAATCAGGTGTCTCATTTTCTAATTGTTGAGTTTTAGAAGTTCTTTGCATATTTTGCATAAGTCCTTTATTAGATGTATCTTTAAATTTTAAAACAGTGGTATACGTAGCTCACATATAAAGTAGTAAAATACATATATATATACACACTATGATTATTTCGTTTGTAATAACTTTTAAAAACCGTCATAACATTTTAAGTTCTTGGGGTTTTCATCCTTCTGTTTACTGTCTGCTTATTCTTTTGATAAATTCTTTTCTCTGATTTTATGTTTGTTTGTTTTCATTGTGGGTGGGCTTGTGTTTGATATATCCCCCTCCCCCCCCCCCACCTTTGTGGGGGGGGTCTTAGAGATTTTTTCTCGGGGAGGTCTGCATTTGTTTCTTTTCGCTTTTCCCCCCCCCGCCCTTTCAGTAACCTAAGGAACCAGTTTTTTTTTTTTAATTAAATTTATTTATTTTCAGCATAACAGTATTCATTGTTTTTGCACCACACCCAGTGCTCCATGCAATCTGTGCCCTCTATAATACCCACCACCTGGTACCCCCAACCTCCCACCCCCCCACCACTTCATTCCCCTCAGATTGTTTTTCAGAGTCCATAGTCTCTCATGGTTCACCTCTAAGGAACCAGTTTTATGTTAATTTTATAATTAGGGGATTCCTAGGTAATTCAGACAGTGCAGTGGTTCTCAAAGTGTGGTCCAGAGACTCCTGGGGGGGTCCTGGAGGTCCGAGTATTTTCATAATAATACTGAGATGTTATTTGCCATTTAATTCTTTTCTCTCTCTTTAGTGGAGTTTTCCAGGGGTTATCAAAGATGGTATCATTACTCTGATAGGTAAGAGTGTGAGTCTTGTCTGTGTTCTTGAAGTTTTAAATTTTTGTTTTAATTTGTTTTTATTTTAAGTAAACTCTGTACCCAGTGTGGGGCTTGAACTCACAGCTCTTGAGATCAAGAGTTGCGAGTCCTCAATAATTTTTGAGTATAGAGTGATCCTGGAATGAAAATGTCTGAAAACTGCTGAAGTAGTGTGTTTGAATTCCAGCCTATGCAAGTCACAAGCATGGGATTCAGTTTTTCTAGGGAGATCCCTTCTAGTCTCTCTACCTAGGAGGAGAAGATGATCCCTGAGCACACAAGTCACAAGCATGGGATTCAGTTTTTCTAGGGAGATCCTTCTAGTCTCTCTACCTAGGAGGAGAAGAAGATCCCTGAGCACTGTTTGCAGAGATTCTGATTCAGTAGGTCTGGTTTAGGATCTAAGGAATTTTATTTCTAGGGAACAAGTTGCCAGATGTTGACATGGACCACACTTTGAGTAGCAGTGCTTAAGCGTCCTCAGTTTCAACTCCGTTAGTTACCTTAAGGCCTCTCTTCTCTTGTCCCTGCATCAGTGTTAAAACCCAAGTTCCTAGGTTACCCATACTTAATCACCATCACCTATTCTGTGTGTCAGCACACTCAGCTCTGTCTTCCAGATTCTCATTCATTTTTAGCACTTAAGGACTTTCTGCCAACCTTTTGAGTTTAGCTATGCATTGAGAGAGAATGTTTTTTTGAGAGCAGGAGAGAGAAAGGGGAATGTAGGCCTTACACAGATTTTATTCATTATAAATAAAGTATCCATGTATTTTATCTAGGAGTTTATAATAACAGGACTTTTAAATTATTTTGACATGTTTCCCTGAATAGTTTGGTCCTATCTATAGATCTATCACTGAGCAACTAGAAGTTTCCTATAAATCTTTATAGGCCTTTGGAGGAAACTTTCTTAAATACTGCCTTGTTTAAGGATGTAAAATGCTTTAGAGTTACTTAGAATATCATTTTTCATTTGACTCTCCGTACAGTTATGTAAAGCTTTCCAAGTTGGACTCAGTATGTTTTGAACTTAGTATATAATTATAAATCTTTCTAAAATTACATTTTTTAAAAAAGATTTTATTTATTTATTTGATAGATCACAAGTAGGCAGAGAGGCAGGCAGAGAGAGAAGAAGGGAAGCAGGCTCCCTGCTGAGCAGAGAGCCTGATGTGGGACTTGATCCCAGGACCCTGGGATCATGACTTGAGCCAAAAGCAGAGGCTTTAACCCACTGAGCCACCCAGGTGCCCTAAAATTATATTTTTAATAGTTTCTTGACTGGTCATTTGTTTCTCTTTTAGCATTAGAATGTTAAGTGTTTCTTAAAAGGCATTCGAGTTGAGAATTTGGCTTGATTGGGTTCTATTTACACTTGTACTGTGTGGTATTTTTAAAGTTTATTCTGTATTTTTGTCAAAAGGAATGCTTCGTTAAAATATTTCTTGATATTATATGTTTCTCTTAATGATTTTAAAGACTGTCATATATTGTTCTAGTCCTTTGTATTTGCTCTTCTTGAAAGACATACATACATAATTTCAAGAATGAATTTATCACTATGTAGTAAGGATATTATTTAATGTAGAATAGTCTTCCCAAAGACATCCAGGAGTTTTGGTGTGCTCTTTTAACTGTAGTAACACGGTTATTTTTAGTAATTATAGATTCAGAGAAGATCATTGTATAATGATACCTAGTACTCACTGATTACCCAGGGTCAGTCATTGTGTAAATAAATATACTTTGTTTTTTTTCCTTTAAAATGTATTAATTTGCACTTACTCAAAGTACTAGTTTCTCTTCTGCACAACTTTTACTGCTTTTCTGCAGAAATTTTCCTGGTCTGTTTATCTAGTCTTGGGAACCATTTGTAAACTCCATTCTGCATCTCTCTGAACATTTGTAATAATTAGACTAAATGCTGAATTATGCTACTGTTTACACTTCTCTAGTCAAAAGTGCCCATTTGTTTCCAATTTTTAAACCAGTCCTCTAGCGAAATCACCTTATATTTTTTTCTTCAGCATACTGAGAACTAAAGAAATGTTACAGTATTCTGAAAACATAACTGTTATTCCAACTATAATAAATAGGGCAAGAAAACTGTGCAAAGATGGATTGATTTGATCATTGCAGTTCTCAAAGTGTGACCTTCTCTGCCACCAATGGTTCCTGAGACTTTCTGAAATCTGCTTGGTCAAAACTATTTGCATACTTAACACTAAGATGTTATTTGCCCTTTACACTGTATTGATATCTGTACTTTAATTCAGGAGTATGGTGGCTAAACTGCTGGTGCACGGATCAAGTTAGTGGCACCAAACTATTATAGTAGTCTCTGTAGTTTTTCACTGTCACACACAAGTAAAGAAAAAAATGCCCTTGATGAGGCCTTGAGAAATGCTGCTTTTACTAAGTCTTCTCCCCAAGTACATTTTGGTAGTGCTGTGTGTGATGAAAGAGCAAGTATGCATAAAGCACTTACGTGACTCAGTTGTGAGCTAAACTAGATAATTTTTTCATGGAACACAACTTTGAGGAATTTCTGACTGTGGTTTTTCAGACTTCAGTATTTGACAGACATTTTTTCAAAAATAAAGTGAGCCTGTCACATCAAGGAAAAAAGTGTAACAGTATTTGTTGCTAGTGATAACATTCCAGATTTCAAGAGAAAATTTGAAATATTAGAATATGTTTTATCCTCCACCATGAGGCTGACAACGTCACTTAAAAAAAAACTTTCTGTTGAGATTGGTGGTGATGCTAAGAAACATTTTTTGTGAGATATTGTACAATGAAATATGTCATTTGGAAGATCGCACATAACTCAGTGAATTAATACTTTCCAGATGGTCAGTACCTGATGTTTAAAAATCAAGCATTGATTAAAGATCCTTTCCACGTGCAGAACAGACCAGTGTATTTTTTGTAACACAATTTTATTTTCAGATTATCAGGTAGAAAAATTGACATTTTTGTGTACAGTTCTGGGAATTGTACTACGTGTGTAAATTTGCATAGGCACCACCTCAGTCAAGATACAGAATAGTTCATTACCCCAAACAGCTCCCTTGTGCTCTTCTGTTGTAATCACCCCTCCCCAAACCTCTGGCAACCTCTCATCTGTTCTTCACTATAGTTTTGTCTTTTTGAGAATGTCACAGAAATGGAATCATAGAATTATACCATTTGAGACTGGATTCACTAACTCACCATAATGCTATGAAAGTCATCCAAGTTGCATGAATATTCATTTTTGGGAAAGATTTTATTTATTTATTTGACAGAGAGCACACATGTGTAAGCAGTGAGGAGAGGCAGAGGGAGAGGGAGAAGCAAGGCTC
The DNA here is from genome assembly GCF_022355385.1 of Mustela nigripes. Taxonomy (NCBI): domain Eukaryota; kingdom Metazoa; phylum Chordata; class Mammalia; order Carnivora; family Mustelidae; genus Mustela; species Mustela nigripes. Next base: position 161,308,152 of record NC_081560.1, read on the forward strand.
CCTGCTGAGCAAGGAGCCCTATGAGGGGCTCAATCGCAGCATCCTGAGAACATGACCTGAGCTGAAGGCAGACATTTAACTGAGCCATCCAGGGTTCCCTCACTTTTTAAAAATTACAGTAGAATTTGTCGTACATACAATGAAATATTAGTCATCAAAAAATGAAATCTTATATTTGTAGTGACATGGATAGAACTAGAGGGTATTATGCTAAGCAAACGAAGTCAAACAGAGGAAGACAATTATTGTGATTTTACTCACATGCGGAATTTAAGAAAACAAAATTTAAGAAACAAAATAGAGGATCATAGGGAAAGGGAGGGAATAAAAAATAAGATGAAATTAGAGAGGGAGACAAACCGCAGCAGACTCTTAACTATAGGAAACAAACTGAGGGTTGCTGGGGTGGGGTGGGTGGGTGGAGGATGGAGGGGGTAATAACTAGGTGATGGACATTAAGGAGGGTACTTGATGCAGTGAGCACTGGCTATTAAATAAGACTGATGAATCACTTATCACTGCCTCTGAAACTAATAGTAGACTATATGTTAATTGAATTTAAATAAAATAAAACTAAACCATCATATAAGGCCTTTTGTGTCTGGCTACTTTAATTTAGCATTATATTTTTGAGATTCCATGTTATAGTACATTATCAGTATTTCATTCCTGTATTAGCACAGGCTGCCATAACAAAGCTTTGGATGGCTTAAAACAGATACTGACCTTCTTATAGTTCTGGAGGCTGGAAGCCCCAGATCAGTGTTCAGCAGGGTCATTTCTGATGTGTACTCTTTTCCTGACTTGAGATGCCCATCTTTTCACTGTGTCTTCACGTGGCTTTTCCATTATGCTGGAGTATGAAGGAGCGGGGAGCTCTCTCTGCTGTCTCTTTTTATTAGACACTAATCCTATTGGATCAGGCCCCTTTTCTCTTAAAACCCCAATTATCCTTAATTAAGTTATACATTTATATAGGCAGTTAGAACTTTGAGCATATGAATGGAGGGGACAAACATTCTGGCCATAATAATTCCCTTTTTTCACTGAATATTATATGCCCCATTTTGTATGATCATTCACCAGCTGATGACATTTGGATATTTCTGCTTTTTGGCTCTTATGAGTAATGCATGTCTGAACATTCGTATACAGATTTTTGAACACCTGTTTTCATTCTCTTATATTTGTGCTTGGGAGTGGAATTGTTAGGAGACATGGTAATTCTCTTTTAACTTTTTGGGGAACCACCAGACTCTTTTCCACAGCATCTGCATTATTTTGCATCCCTATCAAGTGTGTCAGAATCCAGTCTCTCCATATCTTCACCAACGCTTCTTACTTTTCCTTTTTTTGTTTTTTAAATAACTATCCTAGTGAGTATGAAGTGGTATCTCGTTTTGATTTGCATTTCCCTAGTGACTAATGATATTGAGCATCATTTCCTGTACTTGTTGGCCATTTGTAAATCTTCTTTGGAGAAACATGAATTCAAGTCCTTTGCCTATTTTTTTAAATTGGGTTATTTGGAAGTTTTTTTTTGGTTTGTTTTGTTTTTAAGATTTTGTTTTTTTATTTGTCAGAGAGAGAGAGTGCGTGCGTAAGCGAGCCTGCGTGCGCTCACAAGTAGGCAGTGTCAGGCAGAGGTGGAGAGAGAAGCAGGCTCCCTGCCGAGCAAGGAGCCCAATGTGTGGGACTCGATCTCAGGACCCTGGTGTCATGACCTGAGCCAAAGGCAGCAGCTTAACCAACCAAGCCACCCAGGCGTCCTGGGTTATTTGGAGTTTTGTTGAGTTTTAAGAATTCTTCACATATTCTACATATTAGACCCTTATTAAACATATGATTTCAAAAACTTTCTCCTCCTTTGTGGGTTTTTTCACTTCATAACATTCTTTGAATAGTAGTAGAAGCTTTTAATTTTAATGAAGTTTAAAATTTTGAAATTTTTGTTGCTTGTGCTTTTGATGTCATGTAAGAATCCATTGCTACATCCATAGTCACATAGATTTACCCCTATGTTTTCTTCTTTAAATTTTATCATTTTCTCTCTTGTATTTAGATCTTTGGTATTTTTGGAGTTTTTAATGTATGGTATGAGGTAAGAGTCCAACTTCAGACTTTTGCACGTGGCTGTCAGTAGTCCCTGCATTGTTTGTTGAAAAGGCGATTCTTTCCCCCACTGAATAGTCCTAACATCCTTGTCAGAAATAAATTGACCATTGATATTGTGGTTTATATCTGGACACTGAGTTCTGTTCTGTTGGTCTATATGTCTATTTCTGTGCCAACACAGTGGCTTTGTAATAATTTTTGAAATCAGGATATGTGAATCCTCCAGCTTTGTTTTCATTTTTTTCAGCTTTCTTCAAAACCAAACTGTTTTGGCTATTTGGGCTCCCTTGCGATTCCATTTGAATTTCAGGATCAGCCTATCAGTTTCTGTAAAAAAAACAAGATAGATAATGCATTAAATCTATAGATCAGTTTTATAGGGTGTGTGTGGCGGGGGTATTGCCATCTAAACAATAGTAGGTTTTCAAATCCAAGAACATGGGATCTTTCCATTGATTTAGGTCTTTAGTTTCTTCCAACATTTCATGTTTTGTAGTTTTTAATGTGCAAGTCTTTTACCTCCTTGGTTAAATTTATTCCTAAGTATTTTATTCTTTTTGATACTCTTTCCTTAATTTCAGATTGTTCATTGTTAGTGTGTAGAAATACAACTGATTTTTGGATGTTTCTCATGTATCCTGCAACTTTACTGAACTTGTTTATTAGGTTTAGTATAGTTTTTGTGTGGATTCTTTAGGATTTTCTGTGTGTAAGATCCTGTCTGTGAAAAGAGATATTACTTCTTCCTTTCAATTTGGATGCCTTTTATTTACCTAATTGCCTGGCTAGAACTTCCAAAAGTGTTGAGAATGAACATCCTTGTCTTGTTCTTCATCTTAATGGGAAGCTTTTCAGTCTTTTACCATTAAGTATGTTCATTGTGAGTTTTTCATAGATGCCCTTTATCAGGTTGTGAAAGCTCCATTGAGTGTTAGCATGAAAGTGTGTTGGAATTTGTCAGATGTTTTTTTCTGTGTCAGTTGAGGTGATCATGTTATTTATCCCCCCCTTCACTCTGTTACTGTGGTGATTGATTTTTTAAAAAATCAATTGAGCCACCATGTATTCCTGGGATAAATCCATGTTGTATAGTCCTCTTAATACTCTGCTGAGTTTGGTTTGCTAGTGTTTTTTGTTGAGGATTCTTAGATCTATGTTCATGAGAGATTGTGGTCTGTAGTTTTCTTGTGAAGTCTTTTTCTGTGGTATCAGGGAAGTACCAACTTATGCAGTGAATCAGGAAGTATTCTTTTTTCTTCCATTTTTTGAAGAGTGAAGAGCATTGGAATTAATTCTTCTTTAAATATTTGGGAGAATCATTGAAGCCATATGGGTCTTGGCCTTTCTTTGTCAAGGTTTTGGGGTTTTGTTTTGGGTTTTTTTTTTTTTTTTTTCTGTTCTAATCTCATTATGATTTACCAGATTTTTTATTTATTATTGAGTCATCTTTGGTAGTTTGTAGGAATTTGTCCATTTTATCTGTGTTATCTATTTGTTGGCATACAGTTGTTCATAGTATTGTCTTGTGATTTTTTTTTTTATATTTCTGTAAAGTCAGTAGTGGTATCCCTACTTATGTTCCAGGTTTTAGGAAATTGAGTCTTCTCTCTTCTATTTCTTGGTCACTCTAACGGTTTGTCAGTATTGTTAATCTTGACAAAGAAGTTTTGGTTTCACTGATTTTTTAATTTTCTTTTTAAAACTTCTGCCTTTTATTATTGCCTTTCTTCTGCTTGCTTTGTATTTAATTTCTTCATCTTTTTCTAGTTCCTTAAACTGTAAGGTTATATATTTTTGATAATTCTTTTTTAATGTAGATGTTCACAGTTGTAGATTTCCTTCAGTACTGCTTTTGCAGCATCCCATATGTTTTGGTATGTTGTGGCTATTTTTATTTCTTTTCAGTGTATTTTCCAATTTCCATTGTGATTACTTTTTTTGACTCATTGATTAAGAATGTGTTGTTTAATTTCCACATACTTGTGAAATTTCCAATTGACCCATCCTTTCTAATTGCATTGCATTATTGCTGAAGAAGTTACTTTCTAGGATTTTCAACTTTTTAAATTCATTGATAATTGTTTTTGGCGACCTAACATATGGCCTACCATGGAGAATGTCCCATGTGTACTTGAGACAAATGTATATTCTGCTTTTTTGGGGTGCAATGTTCTTTGTATGTCTTTTAGGTCTAGTTGATTCATGGTGTTAAGTCCTCTTTCCTTTGTATCTTTTACCTAATTGTTTGATTCTTTATTGCAAGTGAGGTGCTGAAGTCTACAATTATTGTTGAGCTGTTTCTCCCTTCAGTTCTGTTGTTTTTTTGCTTCGTATTCTGAGACTCTGTTAGGTGCATTTGTGTTTTTAATTGTCAACTCTTGATAGATGACTCTTTCATCATGTGTCTGTCTATTGTAACAAGTTTTAACATGTATTTTGTCTGATATCAGTGTATACACTCTTAATTTCTTTCAGTTGCTATTTTTATGTATTCTCTTTTCTTTCACTTTCAGCCGCTGTCCTCAGAGCTAAAGTGAGTCTCATGTAGACAGCATTTAGTTGGATCATGTTTCTTTTATCCATTCTATCTCTGCCTTTTAATTGGAGAGTTTAACCCAATTATTTACATTTAATGTAATTACTGTTAAGGATCTTTGTCGTTTTGCTATTTGCTTTCTACATGTCATATATCAGTTTGTTCTTAAGGCCCTCCATTTTTACCTTCTTTTGTGTTATATAAGTATTTTGTAGTGTAACATTTTAATTCCCTTTTTTATTTTTTTACTGGACAGTTTTATAGTGATTTTCTTAGTGCTTGCCCTGGGAATATATAATTAATATCTTAATTTATAAAATTCTATTTCAGATTAATAACAACTTAAGTTACAATAATATACAAAATATTTCCCCCCTGTGTGGTTCTGTTCCTTTATTCTGTTGTTGTCTTAAATTACATTTTTGTATATTATGTGCCCATTAACATAAATTTTTTTTCCAAAGGAAAAAGAGTTAATATAAAGATTCAGGATTCACATCATGACAAATCATAAAATTGAATACATTTCTCTCTCCCCCCCCCCCCTTTTTTTTTTTTAAGATTTTATTTATTTGTCAGAGAGAGAGAGAGAGAGAGTGAACAAGCAGGGGGAGTAGCTAGCAGAAGGAGAAGCAAGCTCCCCCCGGGCAAGAAGCCTGATGTGGGATTCGATCCTAGGACCCTTGGATCATGACCAGAGCTGAAGCAGACTCTTAACTGACTGGACTACCCTGGTGTCCTTTGAAAACCCTTCTCTTGATAAAAGTTCAACCTTTGCAGTCTTTTTTTCTGTTTAACTTATCTGCCATCTTTTTTCTTGTGCTTTGCTATTGCTTTCACCCCACCTCTTCCTGTCTCTGGTTACATTGACAAATTCCCTCCCTTTTCCCAGTAGTTTAGAAAGTCTACTCATACATAGGCTATGATGATTAACATTTTTTTTTTTAAGATTTTATTTATTATTTGAGAGAGAGAGGGAGAGAGCATGAGTGGAGAAAGATCAGTGGGGGAAGTAGACTCCCTGTCAAGCAGGGAGCCAGATGTGGGACTCAATCCTGGGACTCCAGGATCATGACCTGAGCCGAAGGCAGTTGCTTAACCAACTGAGCCACCCAGGCACCCGGTTAACATTAATTTTAATACCCTCTTTAACTTCATCACTGTCTAAGTAGTATCTGTAATCTTACTTTCCCCCACTTCCCAAGTACAATTAGCTGCCCATCCTCCTGGGTAGAAATGTGGCATTTTATTTTCCAGTTTTCCTTGTTAATTTTCACACCCCCAACATCAACTTACTGTTAGATGTAGTTGTCTTTTAAATCAGAAGGAAAAGAACAGGAATTGCCAAACACAACCTTCTTCCTCAAACACTTCATAATACAGTGCTTACATTATAGTTTTAGATACTATTTCAGACAGTTTGAAAATATTGAATTACCCTAGATTTTTAAAAAAGATTTTATTTATTTATTTGGCAGAGATCACAAGTAGACAGGCAGGCAGAGGTGGGGGAGGGGAAGCAGGCGCCTTGCTGAGCAGTTAGCTTGATGTGGGCCTCCATCCCAGGACCCTGAGATCATGACCTGGGCCAAAGGCAGAGGCTTAGCCGACTGAGCCACCCTGGTGCCCCAGAATTACCTTAATTTTTAAAGATCAATACATTTTATAGCCAAGGAAAGTGAGGAATAAATAAGACTATTTACCTAAGACTATAGAACTGTTAAAAGGCAAAGTCAGAAATTTGAACCTAGGTTATTTGGCGCCACAGTCCTTGCTGTTAATCACTAGTTTGTTACTCCCTAAGTACTAGTGTTCATTCTATTACATTATAACAAAGTATAGAATTCAATTGGATACATAAAACATATGCATTCATGTGGAAAATTCAGGACAGATAAAATGAAGGTTTGGGGAGTCAATTGAAAGGAAAGATAACAGTTGGGAAGAGCTTTTGATCTATGACCTTGAAGACAAAGCAGGATCAAGACTAGTGAGATTTGAGAGAAGGCTTTTTAGATGAAGGAACGGGGTGAGGGAGAGGAATTAAGCAAAAGCAAGTTGATTCAAGAAACAGAACAGTTGAGTGTGCTTGAAGGAAATTGGGAGAGAATGTTGAGGAATGGTTCATAACTGGAATGATCTTAAAAGCCACACTTAATAGTTTGGATTTTATTCTCCAGGCAGTAGGTAATCATTGAACATTATTAAAAATTTACTTTGTATGTAAATGTGTATAAAAAATCTGAAGGCTAACTCGAACTTTGGGTGTAATTTAAAATTTTCTAAAACATGTGGAAACTTATTTCAATAGGGACCAGATTAAAGTTTGATCTTTTGTACTGCCATATATCAAGGTCTCTTGGAGATGTGTTATAGTGATTTTTTTAAACATAGATATTAGAGATATTTAAAAAAATGTGTTTGATTATATTGAAAAAGATGTGGTTCCCTTTCAAGATGATCTTGTATGTGAGGTTGAGAGGTAGAATATGTGTTTATTTTAATTACATGCCATATGCTAGTTCAGATCAACTGTAATATTTGTTGAGTCTTTACAACTGACTTGTTTGCCAGATGCTGGAAATAGAACCATAAATAAGACCTGGTCATTTTTTCAGTCTGTTTTTTGTCCTAATTGGTAAACATTGGAAAACTTCAGTGTCCAGTCCTCTTTCATCTTTTCATTTTATCTGCCCTTATTAACCGAATGTGATCTCGTCTAGTTCTAAGACCTTAAATTCTGTCTGTACTTTAATGATTTCCAGTTTTATATCCTTGATGCCAGTGTATCCTTTTAAATTCAAACCCACCTATCCAGTTGCCTCCTGCACATACCCTCTTTGATTTCTAAAAGGCATGTCAGATTTACCATGTCCAAAACTGAACTAGATTTCTCTCCGCTCAAGTTTTTTTTTTCCTTTAGTACTCTCTATCTTAGAAAGTTACATTACCATTAATCCAGTTCTCAAACCAGAAGCCCAGGTATTGTCTTTAACACTGTTCCTTCCCTTTCCACATCTAGTACATCATCAAAGCAAATTGGTTTTATCTTCAAAATATACTCTATGTCCAGCCACTACTCTCTACTTTATGACTCCCATACTAGTTCAAGCCACCATTATCTCTTGCCAAAGCTGTAGTTATAATAGTCCTTTAATAATGTTCTCCTCTTGGGACGCCTGGGTGGGTCAGTCAGTTAAGCATCTGCTTTGGCTCAGGTCATGATCCCAGGGTCCTGGCATCAAGTCCTGCATTTATTTCATCAGGCTCTTTGCTCAGCAGGGAGCCTGCTTCTTCCTCTGCCTGCCACTCCCCCTGCTTGTGTGTGCTCAGGTGCACCAGTGGTCTCCCTTTCTCCCTTTCTTTCTCACAAATGGATAAATTTTTAAAAATCTTAAAGTATGTTTTCCTCATAATCAGTTATCCACCCAGGTGCATCCACCTGGGAATCTTAATATAAATCTGATCATGTTACACCTCCACCAGTACCCAAATGTAAAACTACTTGATTTCTGTTTAATTCAAAATTCTCACCATGGTCTATAGGATCTTGCCTCTAGATTTCTGACTTCATCTCCTACTTCTATCTTATTCCCTTTGCTGAAACTGTATCCACTTTCTTGCTCCTTCTCAGATATACCATAGCTCATACTATATGCTGCTTCAGCACTGTTCCCTCTGCCTAGAATGTTCCTATCTTGGTTATCTGTGAGGCTTGCTCCCTCACTTCATTTAGTGCTCAAAAATGTTGGCGCTTAAAGTTTTTTCCTGACCTCTCTAAAGACTCTCCTTCCTAAGCCCCTAAGTTAACATTTCTTACTGTTAACTATCAGGGTTTATCAGGCTTAGCTGTTATCCCCTTAACTCTGCTATTTTCTTCTTCAACCATTACTGCTTTACTTACCCTTATCATACATCCTCATGATCCTCCTCATCATTTATATCATTTGTCTTCCGAGTCAGGATTTAAAAGTTCCATGATAAGAACTATTGTCTGTACTATTCACAGCTGCATTTCTAGCATCTGATTCTTAGTAGACACTCAATATTTATATAGTCCACCAAGAAAAGGAGGCTCAAAAACAATAGAAAACCTCTTTACTTCATTTAATCAAAAAAAAAAAAAAAGAGGCAAAAGAAATTGCCAGTCTCCCACCTTCTATTATTATATTTTTAATGTTTGAGAAAATACGTAATAACAGAAGGTTATTATGAATTCAGTAATCCTTTTTAAGGAAATGTGTATTTTGTTTACAGCAAAATGGCATTTGGACAAATAGAGGCTGTATACAAGCACATTTTTATTTAATTTACAAACAGTGCTCAAATGGATTTACTGACCTTGTAATGATGGAGTTCCTCTAAGGAATTGTGGCCTTCAGATTGTGAACTCCTGGTGTAATTGACTCATTCCTAATCAACTTCAGATTTGCATTTAAATGGCTTCTTTTTAGCATAATTACTCTACCCAAGACAGTTTGATATAACAGAAAAAAATGAACCCAAACTGCCTTTGGATTTCCAAAGAATTAAATTCATCTGACCTAGCTACTTACTACCTTTGTGCTTTTGGTTACTTAACATCTTGGATTCTCACTTATGGCATTATGTATGTAAATATAATTATGAAATTATTTCGGTGATGTTGCAGCTACTCAATACATATTCTTTTACTATACTAATACCATTATTTTTTTAGGACCTCATCTTTCTCAATTTATTTCTGTCTTTGCTGTGATTACAGCTTTGTACAAAAAAAAAAAAAAAAAAAAAAAAAAAAAGTCTTCTGTCATCTCTCTTCATGACCAGCAGAGCAAGCCATTAATTATGTTCTGGTTTTAGTTCATAGATACAGGGAACTTAGTTGAGCTCAAGTAGAAAAATCATCCTTTTTTCCCATCCAATATCAGTTACCCTTCTGTTTTTATTTAACTATTTCTTCGGGGCTTCAACATGCCAGACACAAAATGGAGTCAGAGTATAGGCATTAAGAAGAGCGTGTTTGCATTCATTCAACAAACATTGACTGCAGTTTAAGGAACAGGCTGATATTAAGAGAAACATAATAGACTCCAGTTCTTGGCTCAAAGTCTGGTGGATAGAATGCCAAAAAAATAATAATAATAATATAGTTTATAAGTAGTAATATAAGCTGCACTGATGAGGATGTTCCTAGCTTTGCCTAGGGCTTGAGGGATGAGATAAAGGAGGCCTTAAAACAAACTAGATTGAGGGTGGCAGGAGAACATTCTAGGCAGAGGACTTCCTGTGCCTAAAAGGCATGGAAGCATTGACATGTATATAGTGATTGATAAATCAGTCTAACTAGAGCACAGTGTATATAGACAGAAAATGGTGTCATGGGAGATTGAAAAGGTAGTTTGACTAGACAGGCCCTCAGTTCTATTGGATATCATTCAGGAATTTGAAGTCTTCACTAGTATTATTGGAAACCATCAAAGGTTTTTATTTATTTATTTATTTATTTAATTTTTAAAGATTTTATTTATTTGACAGAGATCACAAGTAGAGAGAGGCAGGCAGAGAGAGAGAGAGAGAGAGAGAGAGAGAGGAGGAAGCAGACTCCCTGCAGAGCAGAGAGCCTGATTTGAGGCTCGATCCCAGGATCCTGGGATCGTGACCCGAGCAGAAGGTAGAGGCTGTAACCCACTGAGCCACCCAGGCGCCCCATCAAAGGTTTTTAAAACAGAGAAACGATGGAAGAATTTTGGCAGCAGTGTGAAGGATGGATTGTGTTGAAAATGGTCATATAGGGGATGCTGATATAGTAAAATTAATGAAAAGTTAGAAGAGGTTACTAGTGGGCAATGGATTAATTCCAAAGAGCCTGAGTTTTAAATCTAGGCTCTGCCTTTTTGTAGTTATATGAAAAAATTAGCTGCTTCAATGTTTAGCTTTCTTACCTGTACTAGGTAGTAATTTACAGTGTTCCTCTGAAGATTGATTATAGTGCGTGTGAAGTACCTGATACAGGGCTTGCTTTATGCCAGCTAAGGACTCAATTAATGATAACGTGAACAGCGTGTAATTTTAAGGTTAAAAAATGGTGAAGACCTGAATTTAGGGGTAGAAAAGAGAGAACAGATTTGGATGGGTTTTTCTGAATTAGAATGAGTAGAACTCACTGACTAGAAGAGTTGATGATTGACTTAGGGAAAGAATGAAATCAGACAGACTTAGATTTGTAATCTGAATGATTTAGGATGAAGGGTTTAGGGATGTTATTTTCCTGGTAAGGAATACAGAAGGAATCACTGAGATGAGGTAAAAGGAATGAAATTATTTTGATTTGGACTTTTGAGGTATTTGGGATATCTTGGTGATGATGTGAATGAAGCAGGCAGTTAGAAATAAGGTCTGGGACAAGAGATAAGAGATTGGAGTTATCAGTATATGCATGGTAGCAGACATGTGTGTAAATCTTAATGGCAGGGCATATATTTTAAATACATCCTTTATTCCCACACTGCTGGGCTCTGTAATAACACTTGATTGGTTCTTGTTATTAAATGTGAGATTTAAAAAATACTCTTTTAGGTTGGCTTTGTATATAAAAGATAATGCATACTTTGATTCCTAATTTAATGTTCACTTTAAAGTTACAAATATAAAACCTAGTTTTCTTAAAATACAGATCTTACTCTAATTTTAAGCTTGTAATATTTTAGTTTAACTTTTTATTTTATTTATTTTTAAAGATTTTATTTATTTATTATGAGAGAGAGAATGAGAAAGAGCATGAGAAGAGGGAGGGTCAGAGGGAGAAGCAGACTCCCTGCCAATCAGGGAGCCTAATGAGGGACTTGATCCCAGGATCATGACCTAAGCCGAAGGCAGTCGCTTAACCAACTGAGCCACCCATGTGCCCTAATTTAACTTTTTAAAAAGTTTCAATCTGTTACTATGAATTATAATTTTTATATTTTCTCTTTAAATATTTTACAAAATCTCCCTAAGTACTTAAGTAAATCTAATGAATCTAATAATTTATAGTTATAAACCTGATTGTTCTTAAGTTGTACAAGTATATAAATACAGTATGCAAACTTAGTAAGATTTCAGCCTAAAACCACATGTCTAAACCAGCTGTTCACTTGTACATTTTTTTTTTTAAATATTTTATTTATTTATTTATTTATTTGACAGACAGAGATGACAAGTAGGCAGAGAAGCAGGCAGAGAGAGAGGAAGGAAAGCAGGTTCCCTGCTGAGGAGAGAGCCCGATTCGAGGCTCGATCCCAGGACCCTGAGATCATGACCTGAGTGGAAGGCAGAGGCTTAACCCACTGAGCCACCCAGGTGCCCCTCACTTGTACATTTTAAATTAGAATTACAAGGTTATCTCTGTAATAGGCATTTTCTTTCTTTTTGTTTTTTAACAATTTTATTACTTATTTGACAGAGAGAAGGAGCACAAGTGGTGGGGGGCGGGGAGGAGGGGCAGTGGGAGAGGGACAAGCAGGCTTCCCTAGATAATGGGGCATGTTCCTAGGACCCTGGAATCATGACCTGAACTAAAGGCAGATGTTTAACTGGTTGAGCAACCCAGGTGCCCCTGGGCAGCATTTTCTTAAAACAATACAAAACATGCTTACTTATTTTAACGGCTTTACTGAGAAATAATTTACAATCTTATAATTCACCCATTTTAAGTGATTTTTATTGTATTTACGGAGTTGTGCAGCAATCACGAACTTCAAATTTTATAATGTTTCTATCACTTCAGAAAGAAATGTGGTGTTCTTTTGCAGTCATTGCTATTTTCACTCCTACCTGTAGGAAACCACTAATCTCCTTTCTGTTTATATAGATTTATCTTTTCTGGACATTTCATATAAATGGAATCATATAGTATTGTGGTCTTTTATTTCTGACCTTTTTCACTTAGCATAGTGTTTTGAAGTCCATTCATCCATATTATAATATTCTGTTGTATGGATATATATATATAGTACATTGTATTTATGCTAGATTACTTCTTTAAAAAATTTTTTTTATTTATTGGACATAGAGAGAGACACAGTGAGAGAGGGAACACAGCAGGGGAAGTGGGAGAGGGAGAAGGAGGCTTCCGGCTGAGCAGGGAGCCCAGTGTGGGGCTCTGTGCCAGGATGCTGAGATCATGACCTGAGCCCAAGGTAGATGCTTAACAACTGAGCCACCCAGGTGCCCCACTAGATTACTTCTTAATACAAAATAAAGGTTTAGTTCTCTAAATCCATTCTTATACTTAATACTTTGTTTAAAAAAAAAAACGGAAAACCTGAAAATAAATATAAGAAAAAAAATCCTGATAAAAAATGAACCAAGCTTCTGTCATTAATTAGGAAAAAAAACAACAGAATAAACCCATAAAGATAATGAAACTTAGAGTGAAAATTAATGAACCAGAAAGCAAAGATAGGATAGAGAAGATCAAAAAAAGTCAGAGGTGGGCAATAGGGAATAAGAAAATAATCTGGTAAGATTGAGCAAGGAATAAAAGACACAAATAATATTACAAAAATGAAGGCTAACTAGAAATAACATAAAAGATTTAAAAGTTAAGAGATTTATAGCATTATTTGCAATAGCAAAAGTTGAAAGCATCTGAAGTGTCCATAGATGGATGAACAGATTAAGAAAATGTAATTTGTGTATCAGTGAACTATTACGCAGCCTTAAAGGGGAAGGGAATCCTGTCTCATGGTGCAGTATCCATGAACCTTGAAGACATTATGAGGTGAAACAAGCCAGTCACAAAATGACAAATACCATGAGATCTACTTCAGAGGTACATAGAGTAGTTGCATTTCACAGAGATAGAAAATAGAATGGTGGTTGGCAGGGCTGGGGTAGAGGGAATAGGGAGTAATTGTTTAATAGTGTTTCAGTTTTGCAGATGAAAAAAGTTCTACAGATGGATGATGTAAAAACTATAAATATATTTAGTGGTACACTTAATGGCTACAGTGGTTAATTTTATATTATGTATATTTTACAAGTACAAAAATGATGAAGGAGAATACTATCAAAAATCTTATGCCAATAATTTTGAAATTAAAGAAAAATGTAATTCTCCAAAACCGATTCAAGAAGGAAATGAAAAGCTTGAATGGTTCTGTAACTATTAAATAAATTTTATAGAGCTCTTCTTTCAAAACACCTCGATGGTTTTAGATGTGGGTTTGGCTCAGCTTTTACAGAAGAGAGTGTCTGTCACCTCTTCCAAAAAATAGAGTGTATCTCAGTTCTTTCTATGAAGTAAGATACCAAGCGCAGATAGAGATATTTTGAGAAAAATTAGTGGTCCATTTTACTCATGAAACAGATTACCCCTGGGGTGCCTGGGTGGCTCAGTGGTTAAGCGTCCAACTCTTGATTTCTGCTCAGGTCCTGATCTTAGGGTCGTGGGATTGAGCCCCGCATTAGGCTCCTCGCTCAGTAGGAGTCTGCTGGAGCTTCCTTTCCCCAAGCCCCATGCACTCATTTGTGCTCTCTCTCTCCCCCAAATAAATCTTAGAAAAAAACCAAAAAACAAACCCTTTTCTAGTAATAATAAAAATTCATCATTATTTTGTTTTATGCTTTTATCCTTGAATAATTCTTTGTCGATATTGTTATTGCCAACTAGTTCACTGCTTTTTTTTTTCTTATGTTTTTCTCTTTGCCTGCCTCTTCAGTTTCAACATTTCTTTTTCACTTTATGGTCATTATAAACTGCATATTGCTATATCCTATGTGACAACCTTTCACTTAATCTAGTCAGTATTTATTGTAATATGTACCTGTTTGGTATTATCCCTGAAATTGTTTCTTGTGTTTCTTGTTTAGTATGCTTGCTTTTTTTTTTTTTTTTTTTAAAGATTTTATTTATTTGACAGAGATCACAAGTAGGCAGAGAGGTAGGCGTTGGGGGGCTGGGAGGGAACAGAGAGTCTGATGTGGGGCTTGATCCCAGGACTCTGAGATCATGACCCAAGCCGAAGGCAGAGGCTTAGCCCACTAAGCCACTCAGGTGTCCCAGTATGCTTGCTTTTTGTTTAATTTAATATTTACTTTAATAGTTGACCTTTTTTGTTATTCTTTATTTCCTCCAATGGTTTAGAAATTCTTCAGCTTTACTCATACATTTTTTTTTAAAGATTTTATTTATTTATTTGACAGAGAGAAATTACAAGTACACTGAGAGGCAGGCAGAGAGAGAGAGAAGGAAGCAGGCTCCCTGCTGAGCAGAGAGCCCGATGCGGGACTCAGACCCAGGACCCTGAGATCATGACCTGAGCCGAAGGCAGCGGCTTAACCCATTGAGCCACCCAGGCGCCCCGCCTACTCATACATTTTAAGCAAATTTATCTTAAGCCTGCATTTCCTTAACATCAAAGGTTAATGACTTATAAATTGCTCCCTTATCCCTATACACACTTGATTTTAACATACTTAAGCATATCGTATTCTTCTTCGCCTAAAATTTTGTTGTAGTAATTTGGGATGTTATTCCTAAGTAATTCATTTTAGAAATTATATTGTGTTCATCTATTTAAAGAGTTCTTTTTTTTATCTGTTATAGTAAACTGAACCCCTGTGTTAGTAACAGTTACTTACACTGGACTATTAATTTTATTGGTATATTGCTTGCATAATTTTTTATATAAACATTGTTTTCTTAGGAGGTCCTTGGTCTGAATCATTTTTTATTTGCTGAACAACTTCCTTTAAGTAACTCTTACCCAGAGTGAATGTTGTCCTGCTTTTCAAATCAGAGCATATCTAGTAATTTTCTTTTACCCATATCTTTGAATAATAGACTGACTAAAAAAGTGTTCTGTTTTTGTTTTACAATCAGAATTTTGTAAATGTACCTCCATTACTTTTACTGATGAAATGACTGGCAGTCTAAATCTCTTTTCTCTTATTCCAAGTAAAAGGAAAATCTTTTCCGTATTTGGAGCTTTTTTTAAAAAAAGATTATTTATTTATTTGACAGAGAGAGAGATTGATCACAAGTAGGTAGAGAGGCAGGCAGAGAGAGAGAGAGAGAGAGGAAGGGAAGCAGGCTCCCTGCGGAGCAGAGAGCCCGATTCAGGACTTGATCCCAGGACCCTGAGATCATGACCTGAGCCGAAGGCAGTGGCTTAACCCACTGAGCCACCCAGGCGCCCCGTATTTGGAGGTTTTAAACTTTATTCTTGAAATTGAAATACTTTACCGGGAAAGCATTATGTATACATGCTTTCCCCACCCCCTGAATATTCTGCCTTTATATTTCTCAGAGCCCATTTGATATGAAGACTCAAGATAGTATCCAACATTGCAAAGTTTTCTTCTTGTTCTCCTTCTGCTTTCCTTTTTAAAAAAACTTTTTAAAAATTTATATTCTTTGATTTGTTTCCTTGCTCTGGAAATTGTGTTTTACATTATTAAATGTCTTGACCACCTCACGATTTCTGTGTCTTCAGGTTCATTATACATTATGAGGACATTTCTTTAGTTTTTAAATCACTAATTTTTCTACATAATACCTCTGTTTGGTTATTTTGACAGTTTTGTTTTTCTTTTTTTCCTTCTCTCCTAAGCACATATTATCTATGTTTTTCAAAGTAGCATGCTCTTTTTAAGATGCTTTTCTTTCCTGTCTCAATAGAAATGGTTTTTATTTTTTTCTTCATTAATTCTATTTCATTTTGGGCCATTAGTTGTAATTAGATTATCTCTTCATTGTATTTGGTCAGGTTTTTCCATCAGTTCTTGTGCTGGGTAATTTGGAGGGTGATAAGTGGGCCACCAAACGGGCTCTTCAGAGTGCATGAACCAGCAGCAGATGCTCAGGGAGAAAGGAAGAACTCTTAGTGAACGTAGTTGTCCAGCACTGGGCAGATTGCTTTAAGTTATGAAAAAGGAGCCTGGTTTTTATTATGTATGGAAGTCCATCCACATTTCTTTGGTTAAATGATACACTGGGAAAGCTGCAATATCATTAAAAAAGGGATTCTTTACCTTATATTACCTTGGATAAAATATAAAAGATTATATAATCTGGTGCTTTTCAATTGTTTGGTGGCTCCCTTATGGTTCAGTGTGGTCGTGGCAACTTCTACACCTGAGTTTTAAGCAAAGAACTCCAGACACTGTCAGTCTCCATTTTACCAGGGTATGAGTTGATGATTGTTACCAGCAAGCACCTCTGAACTGGTATTTTATAAAAGATTATGCTTTTGGGGTGCCTGGGTGGCTCAGTGGGTTAAAGCCTCTGCCTTCGGCTCAGGTCATAATCCTAAGGTCCTGGGATTGAGCCCCACATCGGGCTCTCTGCTCAGCAGGGAGCCTGCTTCCCCCTCTCTCTCTGCCTGCCTCTCTGCCTACTTGTGATCTGTCTCTGTCAAAAAAATAAATAAAATCTTTAAAAAACAAAGAACAAAACAAAAAAACAACAAATTGTTGTCAAAGGGGTGATCACTTCTACCAGACAGAAATCTACATGTTTAAAAAAAAAAAAAGATTATGCTTTGTTGGGGAGTGAGCTCTTACACCAAACACCAAGTTTTACAAGATACCCAAGGACCTTGATGTAAAAATTGCTAATTTTCTGACGTGCTCCTCCTTTTCCTTGAGTACCTTTTTGTTTTTCAAATTGTTAATCTCCAGTTATTCTGGTTTCCTCAGACGAAAGGTTCTTCCCAAGACTCATGGAACCCTTTTTTCATTCCATCCATAATATTTTCTGTATTTCTTAAGTACAGACTATATTGCTTACTGAAGTTGGCTCTGGACTTGATACGTTCCTGTCCTGCTATTTTTCATAACCTGCTTTTCCCCTTTTGGTTACAAATAAAGAGGTAGCAAGTGTGATTTAGATCGAAGAGGGAATATGTGAAAATTTTTAATCTTCTATTTTTTGTTTTTGAGAGCTATATGATTATTTAATCAGAAGCTTAAAACTAGGCATGTAGAGTCCTGATATAAGAAAAAATATGTGGCTGGAGGCTCCTGAGTGGCTCAGTCGGTTAAGCATCTGCTTTCGGCTTAGGTCATGGATCCTGAGGTCCTGGGATTGAGCCCCGCATCAGGCTATCTGCCTGGCGGGAAGCCTACTTCTTAGAACCTCCCTCTGCCTGCCTCTCTCCCTACTCGTGTTCTCTCTCTGTCAGATAAATAAATAAAATATATATTTTTAAATGTGGGAAACAGGAAGACTTACCCAGCCTTCCCAGAGCATTAAATCTACTTGAGCAGATCAGATATAAATGTATGAAAAGAAAAGGAGAAAAGGGCTTACCTATTACAAATTTTATTTGACAGAATACTTGCATAGATAAGGCTTTGCATGTACAGAAAACAAAACATAAACAATTGACATTTAAAAGGGGAGAGTGATAAATGAATTCTGAGGATCAGAAAACTAGAAACCTAAGCTTCATGAGGGCTACAATGTCTGTTCACCATTGCTTACTCAGTGCCTGCCACTGTCCTGGGTGTAGGCTGTCAGTATATATTGAGTAAACAAATAGGTATTTGTTGAACAAACTGAAGAGTGCCTTGAGGGAGATAATTTATATGGGCCGAGGTGAAATGGAAAGGCTTGAAAAAATACTAGGAGGTATAAGTGATGACTAAATAAATCAGCATACCAATGTGATTGGAGCTATGAGAATGAGTGCGAAGTTCTGGGACATAAGGCTGCTTATGGTAGCTTGGAACCAAATTATAAGCAGCTTTGCTTGTTGAACTTAAGATTTTGGGATTTATTTTTTAAACAGAGTAGAGTTTCTCTGAATGGATAGTAACATTGTCAAAAAGCAGTGTTTTAGGAATAGTTTGAAAACATAGTGAAGGTTGTGATGAGGAAAAGACGAGAGACCAAATTGAGACCATTTGTGATATTGGATAGGAATTCTTGAGACACTAAATAGGTCCTTCAAGATTATTAATATTTCTTTATATGTGATATATTACATAAAGATGCTTTTTAAGCCCTAGTGTTTGAACATAATGACATGGCTGTCTTTTTCAGTATTTATTTAATTTTCCTTGGCATTTTATTATTGATCTCATGGCTTTTCTGTGAGATCATGGTATAAATTTTGAATACATTTGTTCTTCCCTTACTTGCTTTTTGTTAATGTCAAGCATAGCACATGAGGCATTTCGTGTTGCTATGCAGCTGCTTAATTCAATACTTCATAAAACAGAATAGCATTAAATTCAGCTAATAGAGGGTAGCAAAATATGGCTTTACAGTTTCTAATTGATAATATTTGTAAGGTTTAACATATGTTACAGATATGAACAAAATAGGGGTGACCTGTTTACAGCATTTTGATCAGAATTTAGTTAAAGCACCAGATTTTTTCTTGTTTGATTCCTTTTGGCCTTTACCCTTTCGTAGTTTTTTGATACATGGTTCAGTTTTTGTTAGTGTCTATGCGTTATTGATGAAGTTTTTTTATTTTCTTATTTCAGATTCTGTTATCTTTTGTAATTTTTATAAATTTCTTTCTCAAAGTTTTTGCCCTTTTTTGGTTCTGAGTATTCTTGATATATTTACTTTTTTTTCCTTTTCAAGAATTTATGCTTAGTATACAAGTTTGGAATTTGTTATAATTTCAAACAAATCCAAGTGAAAGCGTAGTAGATATGCTCTTTGGGACAAGAGCCACCTGTAATCTCCTTTAGCTAATTGCATTGTGTGCTTGGTACTTCAGGTTATTAAAATGCTTTCCTTAGTATTTGTATAATAGGGTTTTACAGTTGGAGACCGACTATAGGATTCACTTAAGGGAAGAAAAAAAAAAAGCAACAACCAGTGTTGAGAATATCTAGTTTGTAGGCCCAAGATAGCTAGGATCTAGCAATTCCTTTTTCCTTCTCTTACCACATCTACCTAACCTCTAAACCCCCAGTTCTACCCTTTCTCCTCCCTAATATGGGGAGGAGAGGCCATAGTAAATCAGTGGGAAAAGTTCTGATTATAATAGGTAGATAGTAAAAGGCACAGATAACTCTAATTTGGTTGAATGGGTAGCTTGATTTTGTTAATGTCTTTGGAATAACTTTGATGGGAAGAAATTAAAGAGAGTTGAAAAACAATAGCTTCTTGACAACAAATGAAAAATCGAGAGTCTAGAAAATAGTATAGAAAAATTAGCTCTAACTACAGTGTTGATAATGCAGACTCTGCAGATTACTCTATTGAAAACAGTGGTTTTAATACTGTGGACCCCCCCCCCCAAAAAAAACAAAATTCCTTTACACTGCATTATTATTCTTAAATTTCAGTCTTAAAATTTTTTTTAATGATCTTATTTCTAAGAAATCTTTACACCCAGCGAGGGCCTCAAGCCTACAAACCTGAGATCAAGAGTCTCATGCTCCACTGACTGAGCTTTCCAGGCTCTCCTGTGTTATTTAATGAAATAAAATACTCTTTCTAAGGACCATCCTTCTACCCCTTTGTCTTCAGAACCCTTTATGGTGATTGTGATAGAGAAATGCTAACTGTGTGTGTGGACTTCATGTATCCACCTGGGTATAGTATTTTAAATTAGTGGGTCTCCCTTTATTTTGACAATAAGAGTACTTATTATTATTTTTTTTAATTTAAGTTTTATTCAGGTAACATACAGTCCAGTATTGGTATCTGGAATAGAATTCAGTGATTTATCACTTACATATAACACCCAGAGCTCATCACAAAATGTGCCCTCCTTAATACCCTTCATCCATCTTTCCCATCCCCCTCACCCATATCACTCCATCAACCTTCCATTTGTTCTCTCTCTTTAAGATTTTATGGTTTATTTCCCTCTCTCCTTTTCCCTCCCTCCTTCCCATATGTTCATCTGTTTTCTTAAATTCCACATGAGTGAGATCATAGGATACTTGTCTTTCTCTGACTGACTTTTTTCACTTAGTGTAGTAATATACTCTAGCTGCACCCACATCCTTGCAAATGGCAAGATTTCATTCTTTATGCTGGCTAAGTAATATTCCATTGTAACTTTTTTGTTTTTAAATTATAAACCTGTAAGTGATAGTAGACTATGTGACAGAATACTTAGTGCCACAAAATACATAATATATACTAGAAATTCAGTAACACTTTTTGTATTTTCTTAATTACAGTAGCATTTTTATGCATTTGAGAAGTACTATGTATACTGAGTGTACAAGACATATTCTTTCTGAAGCTCATGCTTTAAGTTTTTATGGATTCATGGACCCCTTGTAACTGTTTGAGCTCCCAGGGAGGTCCATAGTTGGGGAACCACTACTCTTAACCCATTATTTCTTTTATGTTATATAAAGGTACAGTCTGATTCCTTTCTTCTTTTCACTCCTTTTTCTCTTCATGAACCATAGGAAATAGCAAGATGGCCAAGATTTTTAAATTGTTTTCATTGAGTTGATCAGCAGTGTTTGAGGTAATAAATGAGAAAAGTTTTTATATACTGGTAAAAAGTGATAATATTTTAAATATTTATGTATAGGTATATATGAATTTTTTGTGTGTATAGCTAGTGGGTTCTACCTTCATAAAAGAACCAGCAAGTAGTTACTGTGGCAATGTGAAGTAATTACAACATCGTTGTTCTTCTAAAATACTATGTTGTGACCTTTTTCTTTAGTGATAAAGGTGTTCTCAGTGAGGATTTTGCTTCTTCAAAAACTTAGCTTGAAAAACCTATGAACTCAGTTGATATTCAGAAACATGCTATTTAGATTAATGTAGAATGCTGTGGAAATTTGAAACAATTTGACCTTTTATTGGGAAAGGTGCCTTTTGAAAAATGGAGTTTGGGCATTTATGTAGGGAGGTATTGGGATTTTTGTAAAATGATAAAAGAGAACCCATGAATTTCCATTCATTCTTTGGTTATTTCTAGTGGTGTCTGTTTTGTATTGTTCTTGAATGTGCTTTGAATATGTATTGAATGTTAATTATGGACAGAACTGCAAATGCTTCTTTTAAATTTGTCATTGACACTCTTTCCTCAGCATCCTTTCAATAACCTGGGGATCCTTGAGAACTGGCAGAATACACTATCATTTTTTCAGCAATAGATTGATATTACATTCCATAGGGAGTATTATTGTAATTTGGATTTTTTCTTATCCTTTCAGGGTTTGAAAGTATTCTTGAAGGGCTGTTTGGACCTGCATTATTAAAAGATCTCAGTTTATTTAAAGGTATTCAAATTCTTTTTTTTTTTTCTTTTGGTATTTCAAATTCTTCCTCGTGACATACATGATATTTTTGTGATTTAAGCCTCCATCTCCTTTTTATTCAATTTTATGTGAGTTAAAGCTGTATTCTTGTAAGCATCCTTTTGTGTTGATAATGCAAATACATGTATTAATAAGATACATATACTAGTGAGCAGTTATTAAGAATTTTAAGACAAATAAAGAAACCGTCTACTATTTAGGGTTTTTGTTCTTGTTGTTAAAATAAATATTTTTTATATTCTCATTTGTTTCCTAAAAAATTCCTTTTCTTGTCTGTTAATTTAGTATTCCAACTATTTTTGCAGACTGTGAACCTGAAAACATTTCCGATTGGACTTTTGATGAAAATTGTCTATTCTGTTGCTTGAGAAGAGATAAAGTAAAGGTAACCAAAAAACTTGTGGAACTTCCCTAGAGTGGTGTTTTATAGTTTTTATTTTTTCAAAATTTGATTACTTTGTTGGAAGATTTATAGGAAAAGGAAGGCATGATTCCCTATTTATTTATAAAAGATTTGATAGTAACTTAGTTTGGGTATTTAGACTGTTTCTAGTATGTTGATTAGCCTATTGAGAAATCTGTATCCCAGCATGCATTACTTTATTGGTATAGTTCACTGGGCAGAATAATTAGTTAGATCTCAAACTGTTGGTTTATTTTAAATATGAAGTACACGATAATTCAAGCAATGGGGAGTCATTTGTTCTAAAAGCAGTAACATGGATATGGGTCAAGTAGTTACAGTTCATATAGCTTTATGACAAACTATCGTTTATGCTTTAGTATAAGATGTTACTTTATACTATTTGAGCATGAATGCTGTTTAATTGTAAAAATAGGCTATACCTTTGGGTTTCTGTTTTTATTGCTCTGTGTTAAATATTAATGAGTTTTGGTTTAGAAACATTTCAGTTGTTGGAAATATTTATTAATAATGGTTTCCTATCTTACTTTTTTTTTTTTTTTAATGGTACTTCTGTTCCCTGTTTTGTTTTATTTTATTTTATTTTTTTAAGTAGGCTCCACGTCTAGCGTGGATCCCAGTGGTGGGCTTGCCCTCATAACCCTGAGATCAAAACCTGAGCTAATACCAAGAGTCAGATGCTTAACCGACTGAGCCACCCAGGTGTTTGCGTTCCCTGTTTTATTTATTTCTTATTTATTTGTCAGAGTGCGACCGAGAGGGAGCAGGGGATAGGGGTGGAGGGAGAAGCAGACTCCCCACTGAGTAGGGAGCCCAGTGTGGGATTCAGTCCAGGGACCCTGGGATCATGACCTGAGCTGAAGGCAGACACTTAACCACCCAGGCACCCCCCTGTTCCCCGTTTTAAAGCTTCGGAAATGTTTTTAATTCCTCACCCTGCCTTGTACGCTTCTAACAGAATCATTGACCAGATTCCATAAATTCTTCCCTCATATGGAGTTTCATTCTTTTTTTTCCCCATAGTCATTACTGTAGTTCATATCGTTAACATTATTTCTAGACTACTGAAATAACATGATTGGTCTCTTTTAGTTTTCTTCAGTCTTTTAAACACTGCTACAAGTTTAAACTCCTCCCCCCCCCCCCTTATCCCTCAAATAGTGTGGAAACATTATCCCATGCTCCGTTTCCAGTGACTTTTTTCATTGTATTCTGGATTCATTAGCCTAATGTTCTCTGCCTCAGTACTCTCCACAGGTCAGTCCACTTGTCCTTCTGCTGCTGCCCTCTTTTTAATGATACCCCACAAGTCTTCTGTACAGTTTTCTTTCAGATAAACTGGTGCAGTCATTCATAGTAAACAACATGCTTTTGCTACTTAGACTGTAGCATTGCATACCAATTGTTCTTTATAGCTTAAATTCCTCTGCCCTTATTCTTAGTTTAAGTGTTCACCCTCCTATCCATATCAGTGGTATACTTCTGCTCTTACTGCTGTTTCAACCCTTCACACTGTTGTAGTATCTATAACAATTATTTGTCAGTTAAAAGTCTGCCTTCTTTTGTTCCTTGTTTTCCGTGTTTGTGTCTTATGTTCTGAAGTACATTGTCAACCTCTGAACACTGAACCATGTTGTGTATTCTTTGTTACCCCTCCTTGTAACCACTGTACCATTATTTACCATTGTTAGCAAGTTGCTTTAAAATCTGAAAGCCAACTTAAGAGCTTTTCAGTGTGGTTTCCTTTTCTAGCTTACTACATGAAAAGTTGTTATTTTGACTATCCAGGATGGTCTCTTATCACTGAATTAATGTGAACAGTGTTTTGAAATTCAGTGTGGTTTGAGAAAGACCATAAATTAAGTATCAGTGAAGTTGAAATTGATCACTTTAAACTAACTGTGTGTGTGCATGCATAAGCATGCATGTTGTGGCTATTGAACAAGTCATTTAAGAGGCATTTTGGTGGAATAGAAGGAGCAGCTATTAATTACCTTTTTTAGTGTAGGGTTGGGAAGAAAGCCCTTCTGTGTTTAGTAATTGAGTACAATATATTCTTGTAATATAATTGAGTTTTCCATTGCTATATGTGGTAAACTATTGTATGAGTATTTTTAGAAGACAGAAATATCAAGGCATGGAACCATGTAGCATTTAAAACAGCTGTTATTATTTTTATTCCTCAATTTCTAGTTGCTTTTCTAATTAGAAAGAATATTTCCATTTGGCAAGTTAGCTAGTTCTTGGAAAGCTGATATTTTCCATTAGTCACTTCACTATTTATCTTTGGCATTTATTTTTTTCAGACACAGCCATAACATCTATAGCGGAAAATAGGAAAAGTAGAAAGCTTATTAGAAGATGTAAATTGTCAGCTATGTATCTCTAATTGTGTTAGACTTAAAGTGATTGAACTAAAACTTTTTGAAGGCACTTGGAGCATCTCATCTGAAAAGAACTAGAATGTGGAAGTAAATATATCCAGTGGGTTGAAGCTTGTGCTTTTTAAGGCTGGCTTTAAGAATCCAAGAGGAGGAAATCTCTGCAGAGTATGGTAATAGCCAAGAGGTGGCAGCATAGAGCATAATAGTGGAATCTTGAGTTTGAAGGTGGCATGATGAGATATCCAGATATTTGGAAAAGCTGTTAGAAATATTGGTCTGATAGTTGGGAAAGAAATAGAGGTTATGCATGTTTTTTCTTTTGGACTTTTGAGTATATACAGGAGCTGTTAAAATGGATAGAGTAAATGCATACCATTTTTTTATATTTACTTTATAAAATATATAGGTAAAAAATACAGAGTAATCTCTTTGGAAAATAGAACAGGGATTCACCTGGAGATAAGTAAAACAATTGTTGATCTACCCTTCAAGATTCTATAGTGGTTAGAAAATGAAATTTTTAAGGGATATGAAAGTAACATTTTTTGAATATCTACTATGTGCCAGTTACTTTTACTTGTTCCTATTTAAATCCTCACAAGAATTGTATAAAGTTGGTTAAGGGTATCCCAGTTTTAAAAATAAGGAATTTGAAGGATTTGAGAGACTATTATAGGCAACATCATATGGCTTGAATTTGATCCATGTTTTTAGAATACATGCATTTTGATAACTAGGAACAGGGTCATTAACAGCAGGAATTAAACTAGAACTTGGAATGACTCAGTTTGAAAGAGAGAAGAGAAACAGTGTAAATGGACATGAGTGTATTTGAAATAGCCAATCTCAGCTATGCCTAGGAATCTACTAGTGAGTACGTGCCTCACTGGCTGCTTTCTTTCTTTTCTGTTGGACACATACTGGGCACTCTATAAAATATTTACTAAATGAGTAACTTTACTAAATAAGGTTTACTATACTTGAATTATATTAATAGCTAATTTTTGAGTGCTTACACGTGACAAGCATATACACACAGTTATCTATTATATATGTACAAACTCATCAGGCTTTTATACTTTTTTTTAGCTTCTTTTTAAAAATAATTTTAGACTTACAAAAGTTGCAAAAACAGTAAAAAGAGCTAATGTATACCCTTTGCCCAAACTTTCCAAATGTTACCATCTTTTTTTTTTTTTTAATTTTATTTATTTATCAGAGGGGGCGGGGAAGAGAGAGAGCACAGGCAGACAGAATGGCAGGCAGAGGCAGAGGGAGAAGCAGGCTCCCTGCTGAGCAAAGAGCCCGATGTGGGACTCGATCCCAGGACGCTGGGATCATGACCTGAGCTGAAGGCAGCTGCTTTACCAACTGAGCCACCCAGGTGTCCCCCAAATGTTACCATCTTATATAACCACAATACAGTTATAAAAATCAAGAAATTAACATTGATGCCATATTATTTAATCTATAAACCTTTCACAGTTAGTCAGTGATCTCAGTAACGTTATGTTTCTGGTCTAGGATCCAATCTAGGATCACACTTTGTATTTAATTGTCATATATTCTTGGTCTCCTTTAGTTTGGAATAGTATTTTTTGCTTTGCCTTTCATAAATTTTGAAGAATACTGACATTGGTTTATACAGTGTTGCTTCAGTTTAGGTTTGTCTGATGATTCCTCATGATTGATTTTTAGGTTATGCATTTTTGGCAAGAATTCCACAGAATAACGTATGATCCTTAATGCACCCTATTGGGAAGCATCTGGTGATGTTTTCCTCGATCAGTTAGTTAAGGTGATGTCTGCCAGTTTTCTCTATTGTAAGGTTTTTATTTTTTTCCACTTTCAGATTTAATAGGTATCTTGTGGAGAGGTACTTTGAGATTTTGTAAATATCTTTTTCATCATACTAGTTCCTCATCGTGTACTAATTTTGGCATCCATTGGTGATTGTTGCTTGAAAAATTACTACCTAGTGTTTACCAAATGATGATTTTCTATTATTCTGCTTCTCTTAGTTGGAATTCTACTCTAAGGAAGACCTTTCCCTTCTCCTCTATATTTATGTATTTATTTACCTATCAATATGGAAGCATGGATTCTTACTCTATGGATTATAATTCATTACAATCATTTTTATAGTTCAGTGTCCTAGATTTGGCCATTAAGAGTTCTTTCAAGTTGGTTCCTCATCTTTTTTTAACATGTTTCTATAATTTTTTTTTTTTTAAATAGCACTTCTTTTCTCTTTTGGTACCAGAAAATATCCCAGACTACTTTTGCTTTCTCTGTCTCAGCTCTGGATTTCCCCAAGGAACTTTAGTTTCTTCTATTTAGAAAATTGTATAAGAAAGCAAGGTCGAGGCTCTAGGTATCTTTACTGATACTAGAGGATTATTACGTCTTGGTCTCCTTGGTTGCCTGAGCTAGGAAATACATATTTTTACTTAAATATATGTACATATACATCTGTATTTCTGTATCTACTAAAAACCATCTGAGGCTTTTATTAATTGTGTTGATAGTATGAAGAGTCAGTTGAGTATTGTGAGAGGGGGTTGGAGAGATAAGAAGAATAAAACATTGCTTTCAGTACTTATTGTCCCTAAAAGTGGACTAACTCTAAGTGACAAATCTATGGTGTAGCTATGCTTGTTTTGCTGAAGTACAGTAGAGATAGCGCTTGTAGAGTAAAGAGCATGGATATTTTACTAACTAGGGATAATGGGAGATAAGATGTTATACCAAAATCTAAAATAATTGTGCTCTAAGGAAATTTGTTATAAAACTGTTAATAAGTTTAGTATTTGACTAGCATTTTAGGACAGTGTTTAAGAAGGCAGGTCTTGAGCTGCATTTTTGAAAAATACATAGGCAGAGGTGAGAGGGGCATGTCATAGGTGGAGCAGAACATTTATTTTTGGATTTAAACAGAGATAAGTTTAGAGCCAGATCACACAGATACCCTTCATTGCCCAGCTAGCTGAGGAATCACGTAATGAGATTCTTTTCATATTTATCATTAGTCTGTCATGTTGCATTTATTCTGAACATTTTATAATTTCCTCTGAAAGCAGTGTTTTATTCTTCTTATCTCTCCAGCCCCCTCTCACAATTAGAAGTTTAGATACATCCTTTTAACATTTTACTTTTATTGCTACTTTAGCACATTGAAAGTTTACAGTAAGAGCAAATGATGAATCTTCTTACCGTTTTCTCATAGTATTCCACAACACGTATTTATGTTCAATATATTAGTTTGGGTATACTCACTGGTACTTGATATAACTTGTCTGTCATCTTGTCCCAGAGTACCACAGATCATTAAATATTCATAGTATTTACTATATGAAAGGAACATTGGGAAAAAAATATAGTGCATATCTATTAGGGATGAGAAAGAAACAAATATGAGAGCTTTAAAGGTTACTTATTTATGAGATTTAAATAGACACAGGGCAGAGTTAAATGGATGCCACAAGTTAGTACATGATGAATTAATTGCTCCATTAACTCTTTGGGTTTAAATTGTGAGACTTAACCTTGTACTTCAGAGGCCTTTTAGATAGATTATTTTAAAAGATTAAGGAAACCCATTTGACTCAGTATATCAGTGCTCAGTCCAGGATCCCGTTAAATATCAAAGTGATTTTTTTTGAACTCCTACTCATCTATAGATTTTTCCCTAAAACAAAAGGCCTCAATAAACCAGTAGTCAGTGGTTATCTCTCTTGTGTTAAATTTTACGTGGTCAGAGTGAACCAACAGATTAATCATTTGGCACATTTATTAAGTGTTTGGATCTGTGGTAGGCCAGAGGGTATACCAAAGAAGTAAAACACTGATTCTTCCTTATGGACTGTTGGTGAGACCATGGATAATTCAACTAATGCAATTAAAGGAGATTTAAATTAGGGAGAGTTAACTAGGTAGGAAACATTGAGAGTAAAATCCCCTTCATTCTACTATATAATATTCTAAAAGATAGTAATACAAAAAAATTTAAGTACTAAAACACTTGAGAGGGGAAGTGGATGACACTTCAAGGAAATAGAACGCATCCTGAACCCTAAAAGGCTCTGTGTTTAGAGTGATTGGTTTGGTAGTCATTTTTAGGTTGTAATGCAGAGGAATTTATAATGAGAAAATTAGAGAAAGCTCTTGTAATGAACAGCAAATGAGCCTGAATTAGCGTTGTTGCTGTGAAGATACATAAGGAAGATGTGTATGTAAGGAATCTAGAATAAAGAAGTGTTGAAACTTAGTGATTAGTGAGTTTATAAATAAGGGTGAGAGAAATGATACTGACATTAAGCTTTCCAAGCCAGGATGACTTAGCATGGTGAATTAATAGAAGTTGAGAACTGAGAAGGGGAAAGGTGTGCTGGCCAATTTTTATAGCAAGGATAATGAGGTTATTAGCGAAAGCAGTTTGTTGTGAAAGCAAACATTTAATTGGAAATGTCCAATAGGCAAGGAGTTGAAATAAGAGGTCTGAGCTGAATACGTATTTGTAGGGTTTCTGAATACATGTGGTGATTGGAATACTTGAGCAGATCAATCTTTGATGAGGGATAAAATGCAAAATACTCAGAGCTGAAGACCTTCATTTTAGGAAGTAGAAGAATCAGATTGAAAGGAAGATAGAATCATAGAATGAATGAGTTGCCCATCTTGGATCAGATACCTCCCTGGCCCCTACTGTGTGATGAGTATGAGTTGTGTTTGTTGTACCAATATGAGCTCCTATGCAGTTTCCCCAAATGGGCCCTAAATGTGTTGACAGGGACCCGACCCCCAAACATACTGCAGTGAGGTTTGAGAGAATAGCTTCTCAAGAATATTGGCTGTAGGAGCCACACTATAAGTCTCACAGGGTTAATGAATAAGTAGATGTTGTGGGAGTTAAAAAATGGATAATAGTTTACTAGTTTGAAAAGTTGTCACTGACAGGAATGAGAGGAGAGAACAGGACCAGAGGAAGAATGGGCAGTTGGTTTAAGTAAAGGTTTTGTGGGGAGCAGGAGAAAACTTATGTAATGTTTATACCCTTGGAAGAAAAGGATCTGGAATAAAGGAAGAGGTTAAGGTTATTAAAAGATGGGAACAGTTGAAGAAGGCAAGATTGTAAGAAAATCAACAAAGGTATGCCTGGGTGGCTTAGTCAGTTAAGTGTCTGCCTTTGGCTCAGCTCATGATCCCAGGGTTCTTGAATCAAGTCCTGCATTGCACTCCTTGCTCATTGGAGAGCCCAGTCCTACATTGCTCTCTTAGCTCAGTGGAGAGCTTGCTTCTCCCCCTGCCCCTCTCACACATGTGTATTTGCTTGCTCGCTCTTTCTCTCTGATAAATGAATAAATAACATCTTTTTTTTTTTTTTTAAAGATTTTATTTATTTATTTGACAGAGAGAGATCACAAGTAGATGGAGAGGCAGGCAGAGAGAGAGAGAAAGAGAGAGAAAGAGAGAGGAGGAAGTAGGCTCCCTGCTGAGCAGAGAGCCCAATGTGGGACTCGATCCCAGGACCCTGAGACCATGACCTGAGCCGAAGGCAGCGGCTTTAACCCACTGAGCCACCCAGGTGCCCAATAAATAACATCTTAAAAAAAAAAAAAGAAAATTGACAAATTAGTTACTAAATAATAATGGGAGATTCCTTTTGAAATAAGAATACAGTCAGTGTAATTATAGAAGTTAACAGTTGGCAGGAAATAAGTGAGGCAAGAATACCTAAGTATAAGAACCCTGGATAACTCACAGTGAGGTCAAAGAAAAGTGAGGAGTTCTCAGATATGAAGGTGATGTTTAAAAAACAATAAGGGAGAAATAGGTAGTAACTGTACTCCTCATTTGAATGTCTACTTGCAGTTTTCTAGTTACACGAGCAGAAAAAAAGATACTTTGAAAATTAGTAAAATTGTCTCTTCTGACAGTGACATTTTTAACTATTTCATTGTTGTTTTTATTTTTTTTTAATTGGAGATATAATTGATATATAACATTAGTTTTATATATAACAATGATTCAGTATTTATATATATTGCAAAATGATCACCACACAATTACATAGTTAAAATTCATCACCACACATAGTTACAATTTTTTTCTTTTGATCAGGACTTTTAGGATTTGCTCTCTTAGCAACTTGCAAATATGCAATACAGTATTATTAACTATAGATAATACATGCTGTACATTACCTTCCCAGGATTTATAAATCGAATTGGAATTTTGTCCCTTTTCCATTGTGTGTAGATAAATAGACCATATTCTTTTCTTTTCTTCTTCTTTTTTTTTAATAAACATTTATTTATTTGAGAGAGAACTTGAGCATGGTGGGGAGGGGCAGAGGGAGAGGGTGAGAAAGTCTTAAGCGGACCCTGCGCTGAGCATGAATTCTGACATGGGGCTCAATCCCATGAGCCCAAGATCACTATCTGAACTGTTAACCAAGTGCTTAACCAAGTGCGCCACCCAGGCATCCCTAGACCACATTTTCTTTATCTGTTTCATCCGTCAACCCAGGTCAACCTGGGTTGATGGATGAAATGGATAAAGCAACCCACGTTGCTTCCATATAATGAACATAGGGGTGCATAAATCTTTTCAAGTTAGTTTTTTTATTTTCTTTGGGTACATACCCAGAAGTGGAATTGCTGGATCATATAGTTCTATTTTTTATTTTTGGGGGAATGTCCATACTGTATTCCATAGTGGTTGTACAGTTTACATTCCTACCAGCAGTGCATAAGGATCCCCTTTTCTCCACATTCTCACCAACATTTGTTTTTTGCCTTTTTGATAATAGTCATTCTCGCAGGTGTGAGGTGATACCTCCTTGTAGTTGTGATTTGCATTTCCCTCATGGTTCTTGATGTTTAGCATCTTTTCAGGTACCTGTTGTCCATCCGTATGTCATGGGAGAAATGTCTTTTCAGATCCTCTGCCCATTTTTAATCGATTTCTTATCCCTTACAGATACGTGATTTGCAAATATTTTCTCCCATTCATCCAGTTGCCTTTTTACTTAGTTGATAGTTTCCTTTCTGAGCAGAAGCTTTATAGTTTGATGAAGCCTATTTGATACAGTTTTTTGGTTTGTTTGGTTTTTGTTGTTGTTGTTTTGGGGTTTTTTTTTTGTTGTTGTTTGTTTTTGCTTTTGTTACCTTTGCTCTTGGTGTTAAATCTAAAAAATCATCCCAAAGACTGATGTCAAGGGACTTTACTGCCTATATTTTCTTCTGGGAGTTACACAGTTTTAGGACTTATGTACAAGTCTTTAATCTGTTTTGAGATTTGTATGTATGGTCTAAGACAGTGGTCTAGTATCATTTATTTGTAATGTGGGCTGTTCAGTCTTCCCAGCACCATTTATTGGAGAGACTGGCCTTTCCCTGTGGTACATTCTTGGCTCCTTTGTTGTAAATTAATTGCCTGTATATGCATGGGTTTATTTCTGGGCTTTCTGTTCTGTTCCACTGATCTGTGTATCTGTTTTTATGCCAATACCATACTGTTCTGATTACTGTGCATTTGTGATATCATTTGTAATCAGGAGGTGTGATGTCTCCAGTTTTGTTCTCTTTCCCAGCAATGCATTTTTTTTTAAGATTTTTATTTATTTATTTGACAGAGAGAGATCACACATAGGCAGAAAGAGAGGGGAAAGCAGGCTTCCCGCTAAGCAGAGAGCCCGATGAGGGGCTCGATTCCAGGACCCTGGGATCATGACCTGAGCTGAAAGCAGAGGATTGAACCCACTGAGCCACCCAGGCGCCCCCCAGCAATGCATTTTTAAGTAGGAAATTACTAAATCACTAAATGAAGTCTAAATTTTTTTTAATCTTATTTTTGTCAGTGTCATTTACATTTTGTCAGTGTAAAAACACAGGTTTTTTTCAGGTATTTAAATAGATCTTGAGTTACTTTGCAACTCTAAAATATTATGATTCTCTGAAAAATCTATTTTGAAATATTGCTTGAGGTTTGGTTTGGTTTTTTTGAGGAGAAGATTTTTAAAATTTATCAAAGCCCCAGGCAAATTTAGAATGTTCCTGGTTTTACAAAAATTTAGGTTAGAAAGAGTCATTTTAGATGGAGCTCCCCTCAGTGTTTCATTCGAATGTCTTGTGCTGAGTCAGTTTTTCTTTCTGGCTATTGGTGTAGGTATGTCTTCTTTTTTCCTTTCAATTCTTAGGAACTGGTATTTGCATATTAGGCTTTCTTTGTGTTTTTTCACCTCTTAGAGCATATTTGTTCTGCTTCTCTCCCTCCCCCCCCCTTTTTCAAGATTTTATTTATTTATTTATTCGTTTATTTGAGGGGAGGGGCGAAGGAGGAGGGAGAGAACCTGGAGCAGACCCTGTGCTTAGTGCAAAACCTGACACACTTCCCCTATTCTTTATCAGATTTCTGTCCTAAGCATTTAGATTGTGCCTTTTGTATTTCTTTTTATTTTATATTTTGCTAAAATGTACATTAATATAATGTTTACTGTCTTAGCCATTTTTAAGTGTTAATTCAGTAGTGTTAAGTATATTCACAGTTTTTTGTTTTGTTTTGTTTTGTTGCAGCCAAACACCAGAATTTGTTTGATCTTACAGTTGCAGCTATGTCCATTAAATAACTCCCCATTTCCCCTTCTCCCAGCCCCTCGCAATCGCTATTTACTTTTTGTGCCTGAGTTTAACTACTGTGGGTACCTCATAAGTGAAATCAAGAGATATTTGTCATTCCCTGACTGGCTTATTTATTTTACTTAATATAATGTCCTCAAGGTTTCCTGTGTTGCCGCTTTTGTCAGAAATTCCTTCTTTTTAAAGTCAGTGTAATATCCTGTTGTGTATATATATACCACATTTTCTCTTCTCATCCTACAATGGACATGTGGGTTTGTTCCACCAGTAGTAGACACTTGGATGATTTCACCTTTTGTAAATAATGCCACTGTGAACATTAGTGTACAAATATTTCTTCAAGACTGTGCTTTCAATTCTTTTGGGTATATACCAAAAGTGGAATTGCTGGATCATGTGGTAGTTCTGTTTTTAATTTTTTGAGGGACCACCAAACTCTTCTTCCACATTGGCTGCAACATCTTACAATCTTACCAGTAGTGCATAAAAATTCTAATGTTTCTACATCCTAACACTAGTTATTTCCTGTTTATTTGTTGTTTTTTTATAGTAGCTGTTCTAATGGATGTGAAGTGGTATCTCATTGTAGTTTTGATTTGCATTCCCTTATGTTCAGTAACGTTGAGCATCTCTTCATGTATTTGTTGGCCATTTATACATGTTCTTTGGGGAAATATCTATCAAGTCTTTTTTTGCCCATTTTAAAATCAAATTGGGTTTTTGTTGTTGTTGAGTTGTAGACGTTCTTTCTAAATATTAAGTCCTTATCAGAATTGATTTACAAGTATTTTCTCCTGTTTTGTTGGTTACGTTTTTACACCCTTGATGCACGGAAGCTTTTTGAATTTGATGTCCAGTTTATCTATTTTTCCCTTTTTTTGCCTGTTCTTTTGGTTTCATTTTAAAGATCATTACCAAATCCATTGTTACGAAGCCTTTCCTCTATATTTTCTCCTAAGGGTTTTAAGTCATTTTATAGTTTTAAGTCATTGATCCATTTCAGGTTAATATTTGTGTATGCTATAAAGGAAAAATTTATTTTCATGCTTTTGCATGTGTGTAGCCCATTTTCCCTATACCATTTGTTGAACAGAAGAGTCTTTTTCTCCCACTAAGTGGCACTGTGTCATTTATATCTGGACACATGCTTTTTTTTTTTTTTTTTTTTTTTTTTAATTTTATCTATTTGAGAGAGCCCATGTGAGCGCAGGAGAGGGAGAAGCAGACTCTCCACTGAGCAGGGAGCCTGACGCGGGGCTCAGTCTCAGGACCCTGACATCGTGACCTGAGCCAGAGGCAGACATTTAACTGGCTAAGCCACCCAGGCACTCTCTTTTATTCCATTATTTTATGTGTCTGTCTTTATGCCAGTACCATACTGGTTTTTTGTTTTTGGGGTTGTTTTGGTTGTTGTTTCTGTTTGTCAAAGAGCACACAAGCAGGAGGGAGTGGCAGGCCAAGGAAGAAGCAGGCTCCCCACCAAGCAAGGAGCCCTACATGGGACTCAGTCCCAGGACTCTGGGATCATGACCTGAGCCAAACACATACACTTAAGCAACTGAGCCACCCAGGCGTCCTAGTACCATATTGTTTTGATTACTGTAGCTTTATATTAGGTTTTGAAATTAGGAAGTGCGATACCTCCAACTTTCTTCTTTTTCAAAATTATTTTGGCTCTTTGGAGTCCCTTGAGTTTCCATAGGAATTTTAGGATGGATTTTTGTATTTCTGCAAAAAAAAAAAAAAAATGCCTTTGGGATTTTGATAATAGTTATGTTTTAAATCTATAGATAGTTTAGGTAGTATTGACATCTTAACAATATTAGTCTGCTTTTTTCTTTCAAAAAATTGTTTTTAAGGATTTTATTCATTTATTTGACAGAGAGATATCACAAGCAGGCAGAGAAGCAGGCAGAGAGAGGGGGGGAAGAAGGCTGCCTGCTGAGCAGAGAGCCTGATACAGGGCTAGATCCCAGGACCCTGAGATCATGACCTGAGCGGAAGGCAGAGGCTTAACCCACTGAGCCACACAGGTGCCCCTCTTTCAAAAAATTTTGTCAGTTCCTTATTTCTAAAGTTAAAATCAGGAGCTATGTATTTTATTTTTATTATGCCAAAAATTCCAGCTACTATGGTTGAAATAAAGGTACTGTTAATGATTAAAAAGTAGTCTTAGCTTCAGATTCTATTTTCAAGAAATTTATAGTCTACTGGAGGTGGTGAGGTAAGAAATATATACACACACAAAAATAATTGTTTTTTTTAAGATTTTTATTTGTCAGAAAGAGAGGGCGTTTGCAGAATCAGGGAGAGTGGCAGACAGAGGGAGAAGAAGGCCCTGCTGAGCAAGGAGCCAGATGTAGAACTCAATCTCAGTGTCCTGGGATCATGACCTGGGCCGAAGGCAGATGCTTAACCAACTGAACCACTTAGGTGTCCCCACACATAAATAATTATAATACAGGTTATAACACTAGTACTGTCAGAGTAGTATAGATAATGTGCTGTAAGAGTTCAGAAAAAGGCAAAATTACCCTTAGCTAGGCTTTTATATTACTGCCCCAAATATTCAGTTGGATATCCTTCTGTTTATAATGGTCTTGGGCATCTGGGGACATCCATAGTCATAATGGAGAACTGATTGAAATTCAGAAGTTTTCTGATTGAATTGTGGATGAGAATGGGGATAGTATAAATTTTTAATTTTCAGCCAGTGGAAGGATACAAGAAACTTTTGGTATTGACTGTGGATTTGGTTTACATTTGTCTTTTAATATTTTTAATTACTGTACAGGTATAAGGGAAGGAAAGCTATAACTGCAAATGCTGACTATAGATAACTGGTGAATTAAGTGTAGTGGTAATAATAGTCATTTGCCACTTATATTTTAGGCTTAATTTCCATGAAAAGTAGTAACAATTAGATATACAGATAAGAATCATTCATGGTAGGTTTGTTGTATATTTTGAATACCATATTTAATTCCTGGTGTGTAGTCAAACTTCAGACTTTGTTTTTTCCTATTCTTTAGCTTGATGATTTGCTTAACAAAATTGACATATAGTAAGAATTGTATTAAGCACAACATTTTTTATTTTATTAGTGTAAAAAGCAATAATTTACATGAAGTAAGGTTTCTTTTTAGATAACTGACCTTAAAGAGTATGAGCATTGAAAATGGTGGAGCCATTTTCCTTAGACTTGCTGGCATTTAAAATAATAAGATGTAGGAGAGTGGCATTTAAATCAGTGAGTTGCATCTTGTCAGCTCTTTTTAGTTCATTGCTTGAAATGTCAGTAAGCCATAGGTAGCAGACATGGCTGCAGCTATAGGCCCATGATCTACTAGGGTGAGCTTGCTAACATAATTATTACAAAACTTTGCATGCATGCACATGCTTCTAATTCCTAGGTTTTTTTATACCATATTGTATGATTTTTTAAAAAACCATTTAAATTTGGAGAACACCTGTAGAGAGCAAGAAATGGTCTTGAATTTAGATAGGGATGGTCCTAAAATGTTACCCCCTCAGTTTTGTATCAGTATTCCTGAACTCTAGGCTATCCTGTCTTTCCCAAGTGAAATTTGTCATTATTTATTCAGTTTCCTTTCCTGAAGTGTTATTTCTCATAAAGAAAATCAGCAACTATGTAAGTGTCCTTCCTCATTCTTACCCTCCAAAATACCAAAACCTGTAAGGTGACAAATGTCAGAGTTATGAAACAAACTTAAGGAAATGTTAATCTTTATATTTTGTTTAAAGTTTAATTTTATTAACTATTGCCCTAAGAACGAACTTCCATGCTGACATACATTTGTTCCTTTATTTATTTGGTAATATCCTTGTTATTTCAGGGACTAGTGGAACTACATTTGTTACAGTTTTTGGAGAAATCTAATAATTGGGTCAGGGGTCAGCAAACTATGGTATGTCTCCAAGTCTAGCCCATAGCCTGTTTTTGTAATAACCACAGGCTAAAGAGTTGGTTTATTTTAAAAAGGGGTTGGGGAGATGCAATAGAGACTGTATATGTCCTTCAAATACTAAAATATTTACTATGTGGCCCTTGGTAGCAAATGTCTTCCTCTCTTTTGAATGTCTTCTTCAAGTTGTTGAGATATTAAGAGAAGCCCGAAAGCTCTTAACTTCCATATCTTCTTATTCTCTTTGCTTTTCTTCTTTGTATTGTAGCAGCTCATAACATAAGCAAATACAATTTAATGGCGAGAGAGCTGGGCTTATGAAGGAGAGGATGGGAGAGACAAGGGAGAGCTTGGCTATGGGAGAGAAATGTGGCTTAGCATTTGTCCACATTACCTTTTTTACCTTTTTCCTTTGAAATAACTTCACTTTTAAAAAATGTTTTCTTAAGTAGGCTCCATGCCCAGTGTGGACCACAGTGTGGGTTGAATGCATGATCCTGAGGTGAGATCAAGAGTTGGATGCTTAGCTAGCTGAGCTCCCCACATGCCCCAGAAATAATTCCACATTTATCGAAAAGTTGTAAGAATAGTATAAAAACTTTTTTTTTTTTTAAGATTTTATTTATTTGAGGGAAAGTGGGGGAGAGAGAAGGCACAAACAGTGAGGGGGGTGGCAAGAGGGAGGGAGAAACAGATTCCCTCACTGAGTAGTTGGACCCTAGGAGATCATGACCTAAGCCAAAGCCAGACGCTTAACCAACTGAGCCGCCCGAGTGCCCCAAGAATAGTATAAAAACTTTTAAGTACCCTTCACCTAGATTTACCAGTTGTTAACATTTTGCCACATTTGCCTTAATACTCATTTTCAGTCTTTCTCTCTGAATTAATACATAAAAAGTCTTCCTGAACCATATCAGAAGTTACAGACTAGATACCCCTCATACCTGTCTCTTCCTCCATATTTCCTTATACACTTCCCTGTTTCCTAAGAATAAGGGTATCCACCTACTAAACTACACAGTACATTTACCAAAAATCAGTCAAGTTAACTTTAATACGGTATTTAATCTGTGACTCTCATTCAGATTTTACCAGTTGTCCCATTGACTTTATAGTTTCCAAAATTAATTCACTAATTGAATTTGATTTTCTATTCTTCAGTCTCCTTTAATCTAGAGTGGTTCTTCAGACTGATTTATTATTTATCTTAATTTTTAAAAATTCAATTTAGTTAACATATACTGTTAGTTTCAGGGGTAGAATTTGGTGATTCATCAGTTGCGTGGAACACCCAATGCTCATTACATCAAGTGCCCTCCTTAATGCCCATTACCCAGTTACCCCACCCCACCATCCCTATCCCCTCCAGCAACCCTTAGTTTGTTTCCTATAGTTAAGAATCTCATATGGTTTGTCTCCTTTCCTGTTTTCCTCTTATTTTATTTTTCAAGATTTACTTTTTTTTTTTCCAGATTTACTTATTTTTAATGACACTGACATATTGGAAGAGTACAGGTCATTTGTTTTGTGGATTATCTTTCAGTTTAGGTTTTGTGATGTTTCTTCATGATTAAATTCATGTGATGATCTTATAGCAGGGTATTAAATAAGTGCTGTTGTATCCTTGTCAGTGCATTACATCATGAAGCACACAATGTTAGTTTATTTTTTCAATTTATTTTTTAAGATTTTAATTACTTATTTGACAGAGACAAAGCGAGAGAGGAACACAAGGAGGGGGAGTGGATGAGGGAAATGCAGGCTTCCCTCTGAGCAGGGAGTCCTATGTGGGGCTCTATCCCAGGACCCTGAGATCATGACCTGAGCCAAAGCCAAATGCTTAACGACTGAGCCTCCCAGGCGCCCCACAATGTTAGTTTATTTCAAGATTTTATTTATTTATTTACAGGCAGAGATCACAAGTAGGCAGAAGAGACAGGCAGAGAGAGAGTGAGAAGCAGGTTCCCCATTGAGCAGAGATCCCGATGCGGGGCTCAATCCCAGGACCCTGAGATCATGACCTGCGCCGAAGGCAGAAGCTTTAACCCACTGAACCACCCAGGCTCCCCACAATGTTAGTTTGGTAGGTGTTACTTACTTTGATCATTGACAGGATTGATGTTCACTAGGTTTCTCCACAGAAGTGGTTCTTTTTTTCCTTGTAATTAATATAATTTGTGAAGAGATACTTTGAGATTACGTAATTCTTTCTTCTTTACTAAACTTTCATCCACTTTAGTTTTGGTATTGGTGGTAATTTCTTGCTGGAATCAGCCATTTTTCTGACGGCTTGAAAATTGTTATTTTTCTATTATTCCTGTACATTTTTTCGTTTTTTTTAGGCTGTGAAGAAGAGCTTTCCCATTCCCTCTGTCAGTTTGAAGTCAAAATTCCCAGATTTTCCAGCCCACCGACTATGTCCTTCTGACATGTCCCCATAATTTTTTGAGCTTTAATACTTTATGGTACAGCAAGATAGTCTACATTCATCTTGTCTTTTCCCTGCTCCAGTATTGGGGTTTTTTTGGTTGGGGGGGTTCTGGTTCTTTTGGTGATACACATATCCCCTTTTGGGGGGAGTTAGCCAAACTCCTCAAAAGTTTGGCTAGTCTGTATACAATCTTCTTAACAGAGACCAGCTTTTGGGCAAGACTCAGCCTCCTTATCCTGCTTTATATCTTAAGTAAGATACAGCAAAAATAGTGAAAAGCCAACAGTTCATGGTGACTGACAGTATATCCAGATTACTATGCAAAAAGTAGATGGCAAGTAAAAAATACTGGTTTTCAACCTAAAAATGTGCTTGCTTGAGAAGGATGTTTATATGAGGTTTTGAAAATAAGTGTCACATTTCTTCATGACTCTAAAAATGTCAGTGAGCATTATTTGTTTGATTTCAAGTGCCAGAAATCAATGTTCAATGTCTTGTATCTTTAATACCGTAAACCTGTTTTTAATGATTTTTGTGAGGTAATATTCATATAGCAAAATTAATCCATTTAAGATTTCAGATTAATAGATTTTGGTAAATGTATACAGTTGTATAACTACCAGCACAGTCAAGATCAGGACATTTCCCTCACCCTGAAAAGCTTTCTCATGTCCCTTTGTAATCAGTCCCTTTCCTGGACCCTCCAGCTCAGTCACTCAAGTTTTACCTTTTCTAGATAGAATTTTATATAATAGGAGTCATACAGTATGTTGTCTTTTTTGTTTGACTGCTTTCATTTAGTATAATTTTTTGATATATTTTTATATATACTCTTATTCCTTTTTATTGCTGAGTAGGTCTCCATAGCATATATCTGCAACAGTTTGTTTATCCATTCACCTTTTTATGGACTTCTGAATTGTTTCCAGATTTTGACTGTTAGACTTAATGTATAAGCCTTTGGATATATATTTTCATCTGTCTTGGATAAATACCTAGAATCAGAATTACCTTGGTAGTATTCTAATTGTATATTTAACCTTATACTACCATATGGTTCACCAGATTAATTCAGCAATTTTGTGATTCCATCAGCAATGTATGAGAGTTCTAATAATGTTCTCCATTTTGCCAACATCTGATATTGTTAGTCTGTTTTTAACTTTAAACATTCTGGTGGGTCTGTAATGGTGTCTTACTGTGATTTTAATTTTCATTTCCGTGATTAGGGACGTTGGACGTCTTTATACATACCGTATGTGGAACATTTGCTTGAATCTTTTGTTTGTTTTTCAAAACTTACTAAGTGGTAATAGTCCTTTCTACATTCTATATAAGACTTTTTGTCATTTTTTTCTTTTAAAATTCATGTTCTTTATGTCCTGTTCAAGAAAATCTCAGGCTTGTTTTTAGAAGCTTGTTAGTGGTGACTCTTATATTTTGATATCGGACCCATTTCTAATTAATTTTTCTCTATGGTGTGACTTAATTTAAATGTTGAGGTTTATTATTTTTTGTAAGATAATCCAGTTCTGACACCATTTGTTGGGAAGACATTCTTTCCCCCTATTAAATTCCTTGGTATTTTGTTGTGTCAGTTGACAATATATCTGTCAGTATGTTTCTGGGCTCTGTTACTTGCCATAGAACTATAGGTCTATTTTTATACCAACACCACAGTGTCTTGATTAGTGGATCTTTATGTCTGAAAATCAAATAGTACAGGTTCTCCAGCTTTGTTTTTCCTTCTCAGGCTTGTTCTGCTAATCTAGGTCTTTCTACATAAATTTTAGAATCAATATATCAGTTTTTGAAAAAGCTTTTTTAGGATTTTGGTTAGGATTCCATTGAACCTGTAGAGCAATTTTGAGAAAATTACCATATTAGCAACATTGAGTCTTCCAAGTTTATGATCATAGTTTATATCATCTTTGTATCTTCTTTAATTTCCCTCAGAAGTGTTTTATAGTATTCCTTCCCTTTAGCCTAAAGAATT
Source organism: Mustela nigripes (assembly GCF_022355385.1). Classification (NCBI taxonomy): domain Eukaryota; kingdom Metazoa; phylum Chordata; class Mammalia; order Carnivora; family Mustelidae; genus Mustela; species Mustela nigripes. Next base: position 161,349,829 of record NC_081560.1, read on the forward strand.
TCCTTTGATCATTTCTAGTAGTACAAAGAGATAGCAACTCTTAAGTTGTAGGGAAAAGTATAAACTTATTTGAAAACATCTTTTGGATATTTGTTTCATTGCTATTCCCAAAAAAGGTAGTAAAAGATAATTAATAAATTTTTAACTTGCTAATCAGATGCAGTCGAAAAAATTATGTGATACTGTGTTACATTTTTCCTCTTTGGTTATTATTCTGGATAATAATAAGCAAAATAACCATTTGACTGGTGAAAACAACCATTTAAAACAACCATTTAAACTCTGGAAATAACTATCTTAAGGGCATACAGCAAATGGAGAATCATTTGTTCAAAAATATCTAAATATCAGTAGGAACAATGGGACTCTGGCATTTGACCCGTGACCCACTCCCACACACCTTACTGAGCTCAGTTTGAGGGAAGTGCTGTTGTGAGAAGGAGGAGCACACTGTGGGCTTCTCTCGTACCGTACCTTTTAGCTTCGTGTTGCAGCTGCTTGCTTTCATGCAGCTGAGGTCAAAAAGCCTAGCACTCCCTTCATTCATTCATCCTTTACCCAGAGTAGGACATCTACTCCAGGCGCAACAGGTTGAGAATACTGAGATTTGGGCCAGGCATCATTCATAAGGCGGAAGTTCTGTGCCAGGAGAGGCAAGTCATCCAGCACCCCCTTCATAAAGCACAGATGTCACTCTGAGAGAAGTGGGTCATTGTCCCAGTCCCCCTTTTCTGTGTATTGGCGCAAAGCTTCTTCCAAAGGGAAAGGCAGGCTTTGAGACCAAGTTAAGGGAACTGACTTCATTTGGAATAGAGCTTACAAAAAGTTGTTGAAAATGATGAAGATTTTTGTGGTGAACAATTAATAGGACGCTGTTAGGTATTTGGTTCTAGTTGCAACAAGTGAAATGGCAGACCAGTTAGAATTTTCACCAGAAAAGAGAGAACCAGAAAAAAAAAAAAAAAGATAGCCAAAAGAGCCTTCCTGGGATTGGAGTAAGCCTCAAAGACTGGCAAAGAGAGCCTGCTTTTATTGGAATAGAGAGTAGTACATTTCATGTACCATGGTATTGCAGAAACACACCAGTGAAACAATTAGTAGAGGCTAACAGCTGGATGTGTGATACCACTGCAGGCAGATCAGCAAGAAGCTTGTAAAGGGAAAACCTGAGAAAGAAACTGCCAGAGAGTCTGACTGAACCCACAGTCATTCCTGGTGGACAGGGAGACTGCATGCTCAAGACTGCATCCCCTGAGAAGTCACATCAGAGGCTGCACAGTGCTAGTGATATAGAGTTCAGTGGACCTCAAGATAAAGAAGGACATTTTTTAATGATAAAAAGGTAAATCTATGAGGAAGACATAATTACATCCTTGCATAACAACAGAGCCCCAAAACGCATGAAGTGGAATGTGACAGAAGTGAGGGGAGAAATCGTTCTACAGCAATAGTTGGATATATTAATAGTGCACTTTCAATAATGGATAAAGCATCTAGGCACAAGATCAACAAAGAAGAAAGACTTGAACAACACTATATATCAACTAGACCTAACATGATATTTATGTAGAACACTCCAACCAAAAAAGAACAAATACGCATTCTTCTCAACTGTACATTGAATATTCTCCAGGAAAAACTTCCTACTTGTCTTAAAAAATTAAAGGATTACAATCATATAAAATGTTTTCCCACTACAGAGGAATGATACCAGAAATCAGTTATAGAGAAATAATGAGAATTCACAGACATGTGGAAATTAAATACCACTTCTGATAATCAGTAGATCAAAGAAGAAATCACAAAGAAAATTAGAAAATATTTTGAGATAAATTAAAAAAAAGCCAAAACATACCAGAACTTAGGAGATGTAGCCAATAGCACCTAGACCAGAATTTATAGCTGCAGAGGCCTATATTTAAGATTTCAGTCAATACCCTTCCTTAAAAGACTAGAAAAAGAAGAGCATACTAAATCCAAAGAAAGTGGAAAGAAGGAAATAATAATGATTAGAGCAGAAATCAATGAAATATTATGGGAAAATAGAGAAATCAACAAAATCAAAGATTGGCTCTTTGAAAAGATCTAACAAAATTGATAAAGGTTTTATCTAGGGCTGGTCAAGAAAAAAAGACTAGAATTACTAAATCACAAATGATAGAGGAAATTATTAGAAATAGAAAGAATTTAAGGAATAATGTCTATATTAGCAGATTAGATAATTTCGATGAAATAAGCAAATGTCTAGAAAGACACAAACTACTGAAACTGACCTAAGGAGAAATGGAAAGTCTGAACCAAGCTGTGTTATGGGTTGAAATGTCGTCTCCACCCCAACCACCCCCAAAAAAGATATGTTGAAATTCTCATCCCTGGTACTTCTAAACATGACCTTATTTGGAAATAGGATCTTTGCAAATTAATCAGATTAAAATGAAGTTATACTGGATTAGAGTGGGTACTAAATCCAATGACTGGTATCTTTATAAGAAGAGAGATTTGGAGATTGAGACACACACAGGGAAGAAGGCCATGTAAAGATGGAAGTAGAAATTGGATTTATGCTGTCACAAGCCAGGAAATGCCAGATAGTTGGAAACTACCAGAACCTAGGAGAAAGCAGGGAAGGATTCATTCATAGAGTCTTCAGAAGGAACATGGCTCTGTTGACACCTTGATTGGAGATTTCTAGATTCCAGAGCTGTGAGAGAAGAAGTTTTTGTGGTTCCTAAGCCATTCTGTTTGTGGTCATACAGTAGCCCTAGGAAACTAATGCAACCTAGAACAAGTAAAGAGATCAAATTTATAATTTTAAAACTTCGATCAAAGAAAAGCCCATGGCCAGATATCTTCACTGGTGATTTCTTTCAGATATTTTTAAAAGAATTAATACCAGTTCTTCACAAGCTTATCTAAAATATAGAGGAAGACTTACTCATTTTATGAGGCTAGTATTACTTGAATACCAAAACCAGACAGAGAAGTCACAAGAAAAGAACATATCAGATGAGTATCACTTATTTATACTAACAACACCAATAAAATTCTCAGCAAAATATTAGCAAACCAAATCAAGGAACATATGAAAACTGTTACACACCCTTACCAAGTGAGATTTATCTCAGGAATGCAAGGTTGGTTTACATCACAAAATCAATTAATGTAGTACAATGCACATTAATGGGATAAGTGATAGGAATCATATGATCATTACAGTGGATGCCCCCCCCAAAAGTGACCAGATTCAGCACCTTTTTCTGATAAAAACATGCCAGAAACTAGTAATAGAAGAGAAATTCCTTAGCTTGACTTTAGGAAAGTACAGAGCTATGGTGGAAAGCTGAACAGTTTTCCCCCAAAGATTAGAACAAGACAGGGTTGTCCATTCTTAGTACTTCTGTGCAGTATGGTACCTGAGGCTCTAGCCTTGGCAATTAGGCAATAAAAAAAAGAAACTGAAGTTACCCAGATTACAAAAAGTGTATTTGTAGATGACATGATGTTGTATATGGAAAATCCTAAAGAATCTACAGAACACTATTAGAGTTAGTAAGTTCAGCAAGGTTGTAGAATACCGCATTTAAAAAAATGGTGATATTTCTAGACAAATAGCAACGAATAATCTGAATGTGAAAATTAAAACAGTTCCATTTACAGTAGCATAAAACACTTAAGAATAATTTTTTAAGATTTTATTTGTTTGACAGATCACAAGTAGTCAGAGAGGCAGGCGGGAGCAGGGGGTCGGGGGGCGGGGGGGTGGAGAGCAGGCTCCCTGCTGAGCAGAGAGCCCAATTCAGGGCTTGATCCCAGGACTTTGAGATCGTGACCTAAGCCGAAGGCAGAGGCTTAACCCACTGAGCCACCCAGGTGCCCCACTTAAGAATAATTTTAAGATGTTTAAGACTTATACACCGTAAATTTTAAAAAAATGTTGAAATAAAGAAGGTCTGAAAAAACTGAAAGATCTCTCAATGTTCATGAATTGGAACACACTTAATGTTAAAAAGATAGCATTGCTTCCCAAAATAGCTTGCAGATTCATTGCATTCTCTATCAAGACCTCTGCTTGATTGAGAAATTGATCTTAAAATTGAGAAATTGATCTTAAAATTCATATGGAAATTCAAGAGATGCATGACGAGCCAGAAGAGAGGACTTAAACTTCACAGCTTCAAAACTGTCTACAAAACTACTGTGATCAATGTACTGTGTTACTGGCTTACAGATGAGAAATGTAAATCAGTAGAATAGAATTCGGTATCCAGAAATAAGATTTATGGCTAGTAATTCATTTCTTTTCAAAGATGTTTTGTTTTGTAGGGAGTGAGTGAGAAAGAGTACAGGCAGGGGAGAGAGGCAGGGGGAGAGGGGGAAGCAGACTGCCAGCTGAGCAGGGAGACCAGTGTGAGACTTGATCCCAGGACCTTGGGATCATAACCTGAGCCAAAGGCAGACACGTAACCAACTGAGCCACCCAGGCACCCACGGCTAGTGATTCTTGACAAAAGAATTTGGACGTCTTCTAATACCATACACAAAAGTTTACTTGAAATGGATCGTATACCTAAAAGTAAGTTCTAAAACTATACAACATTTAGAACGTAAGAGTAAATCTTCATGACCTTGGGTTAGCCACCAGTTTTTTAGATACAATACCAAAGCACAAATGACCAAAAAAAGAAAGAAAGAAAGATAAATTGAAATGTATTAAAATTAAATCATTTTGGGGGTGCCTGGGTGGCTTAGTTAAGCATCTGTCTTCAGCTTAGGTCATGATCCCAGAGTGCTGGGATCATGTCCGGCATCAGGCTCCCTGTTTCTCCCCCTCCCTCTCCCTGCTGCTCCCCTGCTTGTGCTCTCTATAATTAATTAATTAAATCGATCCTTAAAAAAATTTTTTTAGCTTTTATACTGCTGACAGTTAGTAGCATCAATGAAATGATAAGCTCACTGATGGCAGAAAATATTTGCAAATCTTACATCTGATAATGGTCTTAAATCCAGAATATAAATAAGTCTTAAAACTCAACATTAAAAAGGTAGATAGCCCAATTAAACACTGGGCAAAACATATGAATAGACATTTCTCCAAAGAAGGTATTTAAATGCAGTTAGATGTTCAGCATCAGTAGTCATTCGGGAAATAAATCTGAACCATGAGACACCACTTCTTGTGTACTAGAATAGATGTAATGAAAAGATAACAAGTGTTCATGAGTATGTGGAGAAGTCAGAACCCTCATTGCTGTTGAGAATATGAAATGGTGTACCCGCTTTGGAAGATAGTTGTTGTTTTTTTTTTTAACTTCCTCAGAATGGTAAACATAATTAAGACATGATCCAGAAATTCCGCTCTGAAATACATATCCAAGGAAATGAAAATACACATCCACACAAAAATTTGCCCACAAATATTAAAGGCAGTGTTGTTTATATCGTAATAGCCAAAAAGTAGAAACCCAAATGGTTCTTAACGGATGATTGGGTAAAACGGGCTATTGCCATACAATGGGATATTGTTTGGAGCTAGAAAGGAAAGAAGTACTGGTACATGCTACAACATGGTGAACCTTGAAAACATTCTAGGAGGAAGAAGTCACACACACACACACACACACACACACACGGATATTGCCCAATTCCATTTATATGAAATGCCTAGAATAAGCAGGTCTGTAGAAACAAAAAGTAATAAAGTGGTTGCCCAGGGTTGGGCAAATGGGAGAATGGGGAGTAGCTAACTGTTAATTTACGGGTTTACCTCTGGGGTACAGAAGTGTTCTAAAATTTATTATGGTGATGGTCCCACATCTCTGTGAACCTACCAAAAAAAAACATTTAATTTTACACTAAAATGGGCGAATCATATGGTATATGCATTACATCTCAGTAAAACCTTTAAAAAACAAAACAAATAGGTGTGACTAATTAATGTGAACAAGTTGAAAGTTATCTATATGTTTCAGTGTCCAGGTCGATTAAATTGGTTAAAACTGTTTAATTGAAGAAAAAACAGGTAGCACCTCCTTTACTGAGTGCTGTTAGTTGCTGTGAGTTGATTTAAATAAAACAGTAGCCTGAATGCAACATTAAACATGGTTGAAATGTAGATATTCTGTGCTCGCTTGGGCAGCACATACACTAAAATTGGAACAATACAGAGAAGATTAGCATGGCCCTGTGTACGGGTGACCCGCAGATTCATGAGGTGTTCCATATTTTTTGATGAGACCAGGTGGTGTTTGTAAGTGTTGAATCACTAAATTCTACACCTGAAACGAATATTGTACTGCATATAAATGAGCAGGAATTTAAATTAAAACTTGGGGGAAAAATACAAAATTTTTGTAAACATGTATGTAGAATCACTCACTGGAACTACCCTGTATACAATTCATCCTTCAACTAACATCTTCTCTCTTTAAGATAATACAAGTGTTCTAAACATGAAAAATAAACGTAGATACTCTGCTCAAGGTCTAACTGAACACTAAGGAGTTAAGTACAGTTCATGCCATGTAATGTCTCATTTTTTAAAAGGCACTAAACAATGAAATGGCATTAAAGTATAATGCAATTGAGGATTTTATTGGACTCTTTAATACCTATTCCTAATACCTTTTAGATGTTAAATCTGTATCAAAATCACATTATTTTATGATTCATTTTCAAAAGTTAATAAAAAGAAAATGTTGGCAAATAAAACTATAATGTTTTTATAATGATTTATAACAATATTTTCTTTATGTGGCAGACTTAGTATGTGTAATACAGAAATTATGTGGGATGATTTTAGTTTGATTTATGCAAGAGAGTTCTTTATGTGTAACTATTTGTAATGTATAATTGATGCTAAATGTGGTGTCAACACAGTTTGGATGTTGGGGGAATCATAAAAAGCTGGTTTCAAATATCATTGGGTGTATTTGAAATCTTTAAGAAAACTGTGAATTAAAATAGTCTTCAGTGTCTTGCTTACTATTTACTTTTCATTGTGTCAAGGCATGTCCTTATTTTCTTATTTAGAGTACATTTAGTTTTCCATGACATAAGTAAATGCACATGGTGATACATTGCAATAATTTACATATGCTGGAACTTAAGGAACATTTAAAACATGTACTTTGCTTTTCTTTACAATTTTATTTTCTATTATCATAGTTCTCTGTTTATTAGCTACAAGAGTGAAAATAAGTGCAAAGGATTAATAACCTAGTCTAGTGCTCCTGCAGTCTGAGAACAGATTCCGGGAATGTTTGGGATGAGTCTAGTTCAGCATTTTGAAACTTTGTGATCAGGACTTAAATTTTTATACTGTAAACATTTTTAAGCATAAATAGAAATGTTTACCTTTAGAACATGCAGTGTACTCTTATTTTTGAATTATCTTTTCTGGAGCCAGTTTTAACCTATTAATTTCACAACTCTAAATATTTGAAAGCTGTAGTTTATGAAATAGTATTCTAGGGACAGAATTATAAATTTAGATAACTTTCTCTTTGAGTTTTCCCTTCTTAAGGCTTTTTTAAAAATGTTTGTTTTGTGTCTGGAAAAAACATCTTGAACTTGGAGAGCAAACATGATTCTCAAATAATATTTAGTGTTTAAGGAATCTTTTTGTCTGAGTTGAATTGTGTGTGAACTATTGCTATATAGTATAATAAGAACTGATAAATTTGAATGCTCAAGAAAAATTTTCCTTTAGTAGTATTAGAGTTTACCTGTAAATTTTAAACAATTCATAAAATAAATAAAAACCACCAAAGTGTATTTTTACATTCACTTTGCTTTTATACTTCTGTGGAGATAAATTTTATTCTGATTTGAAGTTTTTAAAATATTTTAATTGTATTAAACTGATTTGTCTTATCTGTTACTAACATTTGTCTTTGATTTTGCATCTGTGCTTTTGATACTGAATGGGGAAAGATTTCTCTGCAAATATTTCACCAAATATTTTTACAGGGACACTTAGTCGGTCTGGATGAACCAGCTTCGGGAGCTGGGCAAGAAGCTCTGCTTAAACAAGAGCAAGCAAAAATCATTCGATTCGAGAGACAAGCAGAAGAGTTCCTCAATGCAGTCTTTTATAGAAAAGGTTGGTTCTAGTGAAGAATGACATTTAGTATCTGCTTGTCTTATATTAATTTCCTTAATTTTAATGTCATTTTTTAAAAAGTCACTTTAAAACATTTTTCTTTATTGATGATATACACTTCATATTTTTTTGGTCAAGTTAAATTTGGAATGGGTAAGGCAACCCCTCTCCCTCATTTTCATTCTGAAGTGATGGTGTCATATAAGTTTTTGTTAGTTAAATAAATAGTTCCCGTAAGTATTATGAACATCTGAAAATTCTAAGGTTTCAGGAGTACAATATTTTATCAGACAAATATTCTTTTTTTTTTTTCCAGATTTTATTTTTTTTGATGCAGAGATCACAAGTAGGCAGAGAGACAGGCAGAGAGGAGGAAGCAGGCTCCCCACTGAGCGGAGAGCCCGATGTGGGGCTCCATCCCAGGACTTTGGGGGTCATGACCTGAGCTGAAGGCAGAGGCTTTAACCCACTGAGCCACCCAGGTGCCCCCAGACAAATATTCTTACATGGTTATAATTTTAATTACAAATAACCATAAAACCAACTGTATAAAATTTTAGTAATTTCTGAGTGAAATTTATTTGGAAAAAAGATGTGAAGTTATATCTTAAAATTAGATTTGCAAGCATCTTTCCTTGGTACAGTCTTGTTTTACTAAAATTTCATTGAATTACTAAAATTGGAGAAAGAAACTCATTATTATATAGTAAAAATTATACCCCATATAAGATGGTATATAATAGCTCCATCTCTTAGATTTTTCCATTTTTCTTTCTCCTTGAAATTATTGTAGACATTTCTTTTCTTTGCCCACAAAGCACAATTGTCATCAGCTAAGATCTTCAGAAAGTTTCTCTCCATTTTCCATTCTAATGAAGTATTTACCTTCAGGAAACTCTGAATGAATTTGTATTCCTTAGTTACGTCTTTCCTCTAGTTCCAAGATGGAGGTTACTATGAGAGGTTCTAAAAAAAATTTCCTACAAACTCCTCACAATCCTGAATATTCCTTATTGAATCTTCCAGCAAACTCAATGATTTATACATTCCAGTTTACACCTCTCGTTCTTCTGGGAATTCCCTCCAGAGTTAGAAGGGTGATTTTTCCCTGTATATTGGTTGAAAGTCTGATAAATGCTATTTTAATACGTTGTTTACATTGGAGAATAGCTGATGTTCTGCTTAATGTGGTCAATATTTTCAAAATGGAGTATGAAGTCAGACCTCATATAAAATTAAGGAGTGAAGATTTTTGTTTTCTGTGGCACTTTTTTCCCTTCCATCCTCACTTCTCTTTTCTTCCTCTCAAGTACCCTCTGACCTAAAGCTCCCAACTGAGGATCCCATGCCCACTTTATCTTTCCTTTAAAGTACGCTGAATTCTAAAATTATGTTCAAAATAGTAATTGACTAGTTTTACAAACATTTGATTGTTTTATTAAAGTAATTCACATTTAAAGTATAAATGATAGATCAGTTCTGTCAGTTTATTAATAAAATAAAACATCTTTACAGTTCCTCTGTTGTTCTCTACATTAGGATGCGTACTGAGTCATGGGTCTAATTCTGCAGCAAACTTCATTATTTGAAAAGAGGAACTCCTGTCCCTAATATACGTGGAGAAAGAACTTTTCATGTACTCTTTGCTTACAGGGAGTTAATAAAGTCAATCATAAGCATATTCTGAAAGAAACTTCTAGCTACTTTCTCTGCTAGTCCTATCCCTTTGTCATGTAGGAATAACTTAAAGTTCTTAAAAGTTTTCTTACTTAAACATTAAACTTTTGGGCATATGAGGGAATTTTTACCTCAGAGTCATTCTTAGGGTAGACTTTAAGAGATGAGAATCCTCTGAAATTGTATGTAAAGTTTTGTATTTGTATACTAGTGCCTGATGCTCAGAAAAAAGGAATATTGCTTTGTTATTGGAAGTCCCTTCCTCCTTGTTTTATGCATTAATATTATTATTTTTATTTTATTTTATTTTATTTTAAAGATTTTATTTATTTATTTGTCAGAGAGAGAGGGAGAGAGAGCGAGTACAGGCAGACAGAATGGCAGGCAGAGGCAGAGGGAGAAGCAGGCTCCCTGCCGAGCAAGGAGCCCGATGCGGGACTCGATCCCAGGATGCTGGGATCATGACCTGAGCCGAAGGCAGCCGCTTAACCAACTGAGCCACCCAGGCGTCCCAATATTATTATTTTTAGATAGTATATTAATCTTCATGAAAATGTCTCAAAGGTGACCATGAGTACTCTTCAGGTTATACCAAAAATGTGCTGACTTGAAGAGAATGACAGGCAATTTAGTCTGAAGGGGATTTTTTTTTAAATAAATAGTTCAGAGATTTGGATTTAGTTGTTACTAAGTATTGCAAATGAATGTTTTTTGTTTGTTTGTTTTTTTCCTCGGGAGGAAGGAGGAAGGGCAGAGGGAGAAAGAACATCTTAAGCAAGCTTTATCCCCAGCTTAAGATCCATGAGATCATGACTTGAGCTGAAATCAGAAGTTGGATGCTTAACTGACTGAGCCACCCGGCCACCCCCAAAATTTTGTTTTAAAATAATTGAGCATGGAAAGGTACTGTAAGCTAAGTAGGAACATAGATGTAATAAAAGTAGGCTTTTGTAGTGTGGACTCTAATAAATTCCAGCTTATGAACAGTATACCTTCTAAAGCTGTCATTATCATATTCTTTTCAGCTTGCTTTGTCACTTGTGTTAGAAAACTTGACACTTTCCTGAGTTTTTTTAATTTTTAAAATTTTTATTTTTAAGTTTAAAATTTTGAGAGAGAGCACATGGGCACATGCATGCACACAAGAGTGGGGTTGGGGGAGGAAGAGTCAGATGATCAATCAGCTGACTCTGAACCACCCAGGCACCCCAGATTTGCATTTTTTTAGAACACACAGGTGGCTGGTGATGTAGCATTTACTTGTTTTACTGTCGTTTTAATTTTAATTTTATTTGTTGTTTTTATTTGACTCAGTTGTGCATGTCCCTCAAGGCATATCTAGGTTTATAGAAATTGTGTTTTAAGTAAGTGAAAGAATGAAATGTGTTCAGGAAACTTCAAAAGATGTAAAAATTCACATGCCAGAGAGGTCATCAATCTGTGAATGTGAATTGTGCTTTATGATTATGTTCTTCATTCAAAAAAGAGGCAAGACAGACTGCAGCCTTTTAAAGCTCAGAGATAGCAGTTTATGGTCTTTATTCTAAAATCTCTTGACTCTTTACAAATCTATTAATTACATTTATGAATCTGATTGACCAGATATCTCATAAATTCATTTTGCTTCCTATTTGGACACTTTGTTCTTTGAGTGTTACTGGGGATAGGAAGATACACCAATATATTAAAACTTGAAATTATATGCCGTCTTTCATTTGGAGGATGGATCTTAAGTGGAAAGTTAACTGAATATGAATATGAATATTTAGTAGATAGAGAGATTTAAACAGTGTGTGGCTAAATATTTATTAAAACATTTAAGGAATTCATCAGTGGCTGCAGTAATTTCTGAACTTTACCTAATTGAACACCTCAATTAAACCGTGAGGCATACTCTATGGAGAAGAAACGTAGGGTTAGAAATACTTGTTAGTAGAACAGAAATGTTACTGTTGGTAAAGCAGACCTCATTAGACTTCAGAGTATTAAATATTCTGATTTTAGACTATCTTCTGGTATTGAATTGTATCGTTCAGGGAAACAAAAATTGTTCTTAGGAGTACCATGAGGTTTTGATGGTGTGTGTGTGTGTGTGTGTTTACTGTAGAGATTTTAGATTTTAATTGTAATAAGTCATTTTTCTCTAAATTTATAAAGCAACCTATTTCCCTTCCAGCTCCAGCTGTATTATGGGTAAAGTAATTTACCCTCTATAGTTAAATCTTTAAAAGACCAAGGAAACTCAGGTTTTCTGAGGACTGTCTTCTAAAACCTCTGAAGTGTGGTGGGGAAATAGAGATCACAGGGAGAGTTTTAATCAGGGGTCTATACCACTAACCATCTATACAAATTTGAAGAGGTCACTTAATTCTTTAGAACATTAGCTTCATTTGTCTAAAGAAAAACAAAACCTGATGAGGATTGATTGATTGAACTGATCCATTTATTACTCAACTAATATGAATGCATTCTTTATATCAGGCAAGATTAGGTGCTGAGTGTACAGAGATAAACAAGCATAATTTCTGCTCTTGACAAGCTTAGTCTCCCTGAGAGTATGGTAACGGTGGAGATGTGATGACATAGTCATACCAAACATTTTCCCTTTGATTTTCCCCTATTTGACCTTCAAGGTGTCCCTTCCAGTGCTAAAATTTCTATGATTTAATGAATTTATGTTTTAAAATTAACATTGATTAACATTGATTAGAAATTGATAACTTAGGTGTTTATTTCATTATTTCACTAGCTGTTCTGTTTAATGATTGGTAGAGTATATTTAAGGAACTCATGGAAAATATATGAACTTAAGCTTTTGAGATTTGAAATATATGAGATTAGAACCCCTAGACTCCTAGCCTAGGGGTTCTAAAATTGTGGTCCCTCAACCAGTTGCATCTAAAAACTTACTAGAAATGCCAGTCCTTGAGCTCACCCTAGAACTGCTGAATGAGTGACTCTGGGGATAGGATCCCGCAGTCTGTTTTTATAAGCCCTCAAAGTGATTCTAATGATCCTGAAAATGGGAGGCTATTGCCCCAGTCTACCATGGATCTTATATTAGGTATCTCCTTTTATAATTTTGATATGCGTTCAGTTTTGAACAGAAGGTAAATTAAACACTCATGAACTAAGTAATCCATTCTTCAACAATTCAGGAAGAATTGAGGAAAGGTCTAGGAGAAACCAAAAATGATCTATAGGTGGTAAACAGAGGGGTAATTATCTCATAAAATTATCTCATAAAAGAAGGTTTTGAGATTTCTGTATCAGGTAAGTGATTCTTGCCCATAAGATACACTATTTGTTGTCCCTTTATTTAATTTCATAATATTGAGGAGGTGGTGTTTAGAAATGATTTTATGAAAATTTTATTTTTAAAAATCTGAAACTCAAGCTTAGAGATTAAAAATATAATTCTGAGAGGGAATATTACTTTTAGGGTATTGCATTATAAGAAAAAAGATAAAATGAAATTTTATGTTTGCTTGAAAGCTGTCTTTTTTTTTTTTTAAGTACATTGTCCCAATTTAAAAGTAAATAAATCTTTGTTTACAGACAGTCCCTGGGTCTCCGACCCCAATATTCCCCTAGTGGCCCGTGAGATCATGCAGCGAATGATCCAACAATTTGCTGCTGAATATACCTCAAAAAATAGCTCTACTCAGGACCCCAGCCAGCCCAATAGCACAAAGAACCAAAGCCTGCCGAAAGCATCTCCAGTCACCACCTCTCCCACGGCTGCAACTACTCAGAACCCTGTGCTCAGCAAACTTCTCATGGCTGACCAAGACTCACCTCTGGACCTTACTGTCAGAAAGTCTCAGTCAGAACCTAGCGAACAAGGTATGGTTTGATGTCAAGGTCTCCTCTGTCCACTCAGAATACTTTAATTTGGGGAGAAAAAAAATTATTGGCAATTAGGGCACCAATAACAATAATAGGATAAAAACTCATGTGATTCTTAAATTATTCCTGACTCTGCAATTATAGAGAAGAAGTACAGATAAAATGGCTACGTTATGTATCAATAGTTCGTAGTCATGATTAATGTACCACCCAGGAAAATTAGGTGGTTACAGTTGTTGTTGATTTTTTTTTTAAGATTTTATTTATTTATTTGACAGAGAGAGACACAGCAAGAGAGGGAACACAAATGGGGAATGGGAGATGAAGAAGCAGGCTTCCCGCTGAGCAGGGAGCCCGATACGGGGCTCGATCCCAGGACCCTGGGATCATGACCTGAGCCGAAGGCAGATGCTTAACCACTGAGCCAGCCAGGCACCCCATTGCAATCTTTTATTTTCTTGATATTTATATGAGTATTTTATGCCTCCAAACCTTTGCCATATCCCTTGTTTTTAAAACCCCTATGAAAAATTAAGTTTTCCCCAATCCATCAGTGTTGTAGGATTAGCACCTGAGAAATAAGTATGTCTTATTCGGCAGAAGTTATACGTGCAAATGAAATTATAAGGCAAGACTATATATTGTTTGCTTTTTTTTTTAAAGTTTATTATTTATTTATTTATTTATTTGACAGACAGAGATCACAAGTAGGCAGAGAGGCAGGCAGAGAGAGAGGAGGAAGCAGGCTCCCCGCAGAGCAGAGAGCTGATGTGGGGCTTGATCCCAGAACTCTGGGATCATGACCTGAGTCAAAGGCAGAGGCTTTAACCCACTGAGCCACCGAGGCGCTCCTTGTTTGCATTTAAAAAAAGAAAAACATCTGGGATTAGATACAATGAGGAAGACATTAGACACACCTGGTGGTTCAGTGTATTCAGTATTTTATAAATACACAAACACATCCATACTTGTATATGATGTATTATGAGCTAACCTTAGAATATTTCCAAAAGTTAATTTTAATTGATGAGGATCCTGATTCAGGGGAAAGGTTAAGAACTTCCCAGTTTTGCTTAGCACATATTTCTTGAATTTATGAAAAGTTTACTCTCTTAAATAGATTTAATATTTTTGTTGCTTTATGATCTCATTTTACCTTTAATTTCACGAAGATGAAATGAGTATTTGAATTCTGCCGTTGGTGATATCTATTCTAATAAGACTTCCTTGTCATAGAAATCTCTTAAGAGTGTGCAGAAAGTTATGAGATGTGTAGATTTATTGGTGAGAAATACAAGTTCATTTTGCAAAAAGTTTAATGCATTGTAAAAGTCTCTGCAAGGACTTTCTTTTGCTTATTGTAAGTAATTTAAGAAGGATTTATACTTAATGGACTAGCTTCAGTTGTTTATTAAAGAATGTATTTTTGAATTAGTAGTTTGTTTCTTTTTTAAATTCGTTATGGGTAATGAATAGCAATCACAATCTTAAAATTCTGAGAGATTTTCCTGGTAGAACTCCTCATTGTCATATGTTCACATCAGTCAGTGTACTTTTACTTTCAGTTACCAAAAGCCAAATTGTGCTTTTCTGTGCTTTTTATTTCTGTTGAAGATTATCTTTACCAAAGATAGGTAGCTTTCATTAAAAAACTCTTTACTCAGAATATTGCCTTAAAAACTTCAGTTGAGGAGAATGACAGTGTAGAGGTTGTATTTAAAGTATTAATGGTGGAGATTAACAAAAAAGATACCACCTAGTCTAATTTAACTTCTAGTTGGTGCTATGCTTAAGAGATATGTTGTACTAATGGTACGCTCTTGTCAACAGAAATTGAAGCTAGATGACGGGATTATAGTGCATAGTCTTTAAGTGAAACAAAATTTTAGAAATGATATTTCCCAAATGAATTTTCAAGCGTTTCCAATGAAATCACAGTATATTTAGTATATTTAAGTAGACTTAAAAGACATTGCCTGTTTGATTAGACAGACTTGGATGTCTTAAATAATAGTGTCTTTGGTTGGAAATATTTTAAGCAGTGTATTTACTTGTTAGATGTCTCATTGGGTTAAGATGTCTAAAAGGACACTTGGTTCTATAAGTTTACAGTTATATTTTTAGAAATATTAGTAACTCTAAAGGACAGCACTTACTCTGTATGAGTGTGGGATTTTTGGTTTACAAACTCACGTATTTATTTCTAACACCATGAAATCAGCAGTGACAGTGTCCTCAGACACAAGTCCTATGTAGATTCTATTTTGGGGCAGTTTTTAACATAACTGGATAGAAGGTCCTCTCTGCTGACCAACTGAAAATCAGAGGCATGGAGTATTAGCTTGCTTCGTTAATTTTAGACAGAATGGCAGCTTTAAAAGTTGTCCAGATGATGAATTTTCCTTTTTAGACATGTCTGTTCGGGAAAAAAGTCTTTGTGGGAAAAGAAGGTCTTCTAATTTTTTGTTTTATAGTGTGAATTTGTTATGTGGTCTAGCTTCAGTTAAAAAAAAATATGGCCAAAACGTCAAAAAAAAAAAAAAATGGCCAAAACGTCTAGATTGTCATCAGTATCAAGACTGTTTCATTCTTTCCCTAAAATTTGCTCACTAGTTTGTAATGGCTTATTAATTGAAAAACCTTGCTTTTATAGATACCAAGAGTTTCTGCAGATTTTTTCCAAAAGATTGTCCATATACAGAGTTTTTTTGCAGATGTGTCTAAAAAGTAATTAGGACACATGAAATTTATAAACAGTTAATATCTGATTCATTTTATAGACTATTTTGTATATACATGTAATTTAATCATATAAACATATTTTTAAATGATTTGTGTTATAAAATTTTCTAAGTCCAACTTTTATATACTTACAGTGTTTTGAGTAGACTTAGCTCTTAAGGAATTTGGTTTTATCATTTATATGACGTGGCATTAAAACTCACATGCTTTGATGAAGGTGAATTTAGAAAATGGAGTCTAACAGTTCTGTTACAGAACTTAATACAATGTAAAATGCGATTTCTGTTACCTCACTATATCCTAACATGTTCAGTAATGTGCTATACCTTTTCTTTTGCTCTACTAATAAAATATTTAACCCTTGGAGATACTAGCTCAAGCTTTGCTAAATGTATGTCACTTAGGAGGGAAAATAGTCCTGATTCTTTAATGAATTGACTTCATAACTTCATATATGGCTAGTGTATCTGCATGGTTGACTGGGCCTGTTGCTTTGTCATTTTTGGTCTGTTCAGTCCACATTTGTTCCTAGTTTTTAATATCCTCAGGTGTGTGTTTGTGTCTCTACAGACGGTGTACTTGATCTGTCCACTAAGAAAAGTCCGTGTGCTGGCAGCACTTCCCTGAGCCATTCTCCAGGCTGCTCCAGTACTCAAGGGAACGGGTAAGGGAAAATATTTGTAGCCGTCCACAGTTTTATAGGGGGGCAATTTATCAAAGATTGGTACTAATCTCCATTGTATGTTTTAAAAATTAAGTCTTCAAAGTAACACTCTTGTAAGTGGGCCTTTAGTAAATTACTTGGTCCATCTCTCAAGTAAAAGCTCAATCTGTGAAGTCCAGAATTGACTACGGTAGATGAGTTTTGCCCAGTCACTTCAAGTAGTGAGTGAATAAAAATATGGCAAGAATGTTTTTGGCCTTTTTGTTGTTGAATGTTTGAGAGTGGGAAACCCAACCTAAATAACTCCAGGGTTCAGATGTAAGGCAGTATTATGTGTGCTGAAGTTGTTGAATGAAAATTGGGCTCCAGTACTTAACTGGGTATCTCTAATGGAGTGTGTGGGTATGTGGGAGCTCTTCATTTTTTTCTTGTTTGTTTTGGTTTCATTTGGTTTCATTTGTTGATTTGAACTGCAGTTTTAATACTGTGGCAGTTCAGAAAATGTAATTGTATGTATTTTTTGTTTTTTAAGTGGTTAAAACTATAGATGTTGGGATAACCATCGTATGGTACCAAGAGATTATTACATGCTCAGTTTTGATAACTCTTAGCAAATTAAAGTGAATTTTCTGACCATCTAATTTTATAGTGTAAGGATTGTCTAAATTCTCTCTGCATGTACATAGAAGCCATTTAGAAAAGTCAGGTGTTAATGAAGACATTTAAATACCATATTAGGAAGGATTTCCATAAAATTGTATTGTAACCAAAAATCAACTTCATATATGAAAAGTAACTTTGGTAAGTTAAATTAGTTAATATGTAGGTTTATTTAACTTTCAGAGTACCAACGTAGGAAAGTTACTTAGATGTTAAAGGAATATGTACACACTAAATGGCTAATCTTTTTCAACTTACTCTTAATCACCTTCAAATTGAAGAATTCCTTTACTGACTCCTAAAATGCTGCCTTTATTTTCTCTAAAATTCCATCATTTTTCTTTTTTCTCTCCTCCTCTATTCAGTCTAAAAGTAACTTACTGATTTAATGCAATTTGCATAGTTTACTAATTTTTTTTTCTTAAGCCCTTCTTTTCACTATAGTTTATATTAGATACAACTCATTATGGTCCCAAATCATTGGGTTCCGTTTATATATCAGAAAACTTGAATTGTGTGATTAAGGACACATGTAGGAGAATCCTAAGTGGTGTGCATAAATGAATCCCTTGCTTAAGATTTACTTTAAACTTGGCCACCAAGTTCCATGCATAATATGGTTGAAGTTGCTGTGGTTTACCCCTCTGAATGGAAAGTGTTTTTTGTGTGGTATGTTTTCTGGAAGACAAAAGCACCTATAAGACTGCCCATCTTTTAGTTGAATATTCATTGTTATCTTTATTATGTTATTTACTGATAACAGCACAAGAATCCCTGTAGACTTTTGGAGAACGTAGCTGGTTTATTATTATTTCTTCAGAGTTCCACTTTTGTGCCTAGTAAATGTAATTATTACCCTTGGGCATGCTTTACCAGTCGCCAGTTTTATCATTGATAGTATTTATCTACTGCGAAAATGGAAACCTTATGTATTAACTTTGTGTAAGTAGTTGACTTTTTAAAATTATTTGAAAGCCATCCACTTAAAATTTCAAAATTGATGCTTAATATTTTAAGAAGAGACACTTTTAACTAAAGAAAACTGCTATAAATTGCTTGCATACCTCTGACAGTAATTACTTTGAGTAGAACTTAAGGAACAAAGTTTGGGGAAAATAAAGGGCAGTTTCTTTAAAGATTACTTCAAATGGAAAATTAGTGGTACTCGTGTCTGCAACTAACAGTGTTTTAAAATGAAGAAGTGTGGTAAGTTATAATGCGATAGGTATTTTGATTTGTTTTGGTTTGGGTCCCCCCCCTCCTTGGGGCTGGTAGCCATATTTTTTTTTCCCAAGCAAAATAAGCAATGTTATTTGAACATGTTTGGTTTTTGATAATGAACATCAACTTGTTTGTGGGATAAATGAGCAGTTATCTATGGGTTCCACCACTGTAAATGGTTCCAGTTTTATAGCTGGTTGTCATGAATGTTGAATATGTTGCATTAAAATAAATAATTTGGCTTACTCTTTTATTACTGTACTTGTTTAGTGGTAACGTCACATTGGTAACACAATTCTGTGTAGATCTTTGGAGACTTGATGATTACTTTGTAATTAATAATTAAGGTGCTATTTTCAGACAGTTGCGCGAAACTTTTTCTCCGAAAATTTGTGAACCCAACCAGAGACCAGCTGACAGGTTTAATTTTTCTTTGCCCAAAAAGCTCCTGGTTTTTTTTCTTTTTTCCTTTTTCTTTTTTTGTGAACAAGTTCTAAAACTAACTGCCGAGACAATTTTTTTTTTAATTTTAGAGAAAAATAAATAAATAACACAAAGTGATGTTACCCAAGCAAGGCCTTCTAATAAAGGAGTGGTCCCCTCACCCATCCCTCCCTACCTGTGCAAGTCCTGCTCACATCAGTTTCCTTCCATCCAATTAGGCGACCTGGGAGACCCAGCCAGTACCGCCCAGACGGACTTCGGAGTGGTGATGGGGTACCTCCAAGAAGCTTACAGGATGGAACCAGGGAAGGTTTTGGACACTCCACATCACTCAAAGTTCCATTGGCTCGATCCCTGCAGATTAGTGAAGAACTACTGAGCAGAAACCAATTGTCCACAGCTGCCAGCCTTGGGCCATCTGGATTACAGAATCATGGACAACACTTAATATTATCCAGGGAAGCCTCTTGGGCAAAACCACATTATGAGTTCAACCTCAGCCGTATGAAGTTCAGGGGAAATGGTGCACTCAGCAACATCAGTGACCTTCCTTTTCTTGCAGAAAACTCTGCCTTTCCAAAAATGGCACTTCAAGCAAAACAAGATGGAAAAAAGGATGCGAGCCATGCATCACCTGTAGATTTAAAGATACCACAAGTTCGAGGAATGGATCTTTCTTGGGAGTCTCGCACTGGTGATCAGTACAGCTATAGCTCTTTGGTAATGGGTTCACAAACGGAGAGCGCGCTTAGTAAAAAGTTAAGGGCTATTCTTCCAAAACAAAATAGAAAAAGCATGTTAGATGCTGGACCCGATTCTTGGGGCTCAGATGCTGAGCAGTCTACCTCTGGACAGCCATATCCCACATCGGATCAAGAAGGAGACCCTGGCTCCAAGCAGCCTCGGAAGAAAAGAGGGCGTTACAGACAGTACAACAGTGAGATACTGGAGGAAGCAATCTCAGTGGTTATGAGTGGAAAAATGAGTGTTTCCAAAGCTCAGAGTATTT
The DNA here is from genome assembly GCF_022355385.1 of Mustela nigripes. Classification (NCBI taxonomy): domain Eukaryota; kingdom Metazoa; phylum Chordata; class Mammalia; order Carnivora; family Mustelidae; genus Mustela; species Mustela nigripes. Next base: position 161,370,196 of record NC_081560.1, read on the forward strand.
ATGGGATTCCCCACAGTACACTGGAGTACAAAGTAAAGGAGAGGCTGGGCACTTTGAAAAACCCTCCAAAGAAAAAGATGAAATTAATGAGGTCGGAGGGGCCAGATGTTTCTGTAAAGATTGAATTAGATCCCCAGGGAGAGGCAGCACAAAGTGCAAATGAATCAAAAAATGAGTAGGAATACTGTAGAGTGCCAATTACTGTACAAACTGGGTGAGCACTACTGCATTGTTCAGCTATCATTGCTTACACCTAACTTCATTCACTGTGACACTTGTTTCTTTGCAGAATTTGCATTGACTTGTGTATACAGAGATGAAAGGTGCATTCTGAATGTTGCGTATTTTAAAATTTTCATGTGCAGTATGGCTCGGGATATTGTTTGGCCTTTTTGCATGTTTCTCTACAAAAGAGAATTGAGTTACCTCACAGAGAACAGATACATGGAAGTGGACTCCTTGCCTGTAGAGCCTGCATGCTTTTCTTTTTTTAAGTTATATTTGCCTTTATTTAAAAAAAAAAAAGAAAAGGAAAAAAGCCCCCTTTTAGAAACCACCTCTGTCATACTGGGAGCTTTATCATTACAAATTGGAAAGCCATCTTATAAAATCATTCATGTTACTCTTCTACGTTTCACCTAATTGAAGGATTAAACTAAAGAAAAAAGTCCTAGGAGCAATGAACCTTTGAATTAAAAAAAATCTGGTTATTCAGTGATACGTAATTATTTAGGTCAATTTACATTTTATGATTTTCTTCTATTAAATTTACTTAACAAACCAGCAATCTGTTTAGTGCTCACCCAGTAGGAGAGGAGGTGGAAAATGTGCACACACTACCTTCAGAAATGCTTCGGTTAATTACTTTGTAACACTACCTTTGCTGTAATTTTATTTGGTATTTCCTAAGGGTAGAATTTGGTCTCACCAACAAGTGAGGATATAGCCTTATCTCATGGAGGACGAGCTCCGTTCTTACTCAGGAGCAGTCAGGGTACATTACATAAAACAATAGAGGATGCCTCATTTTAACAAACTAAGTTTCTTTGTATTCTTAAAACCTTTTACAGATTTGATCATGTACTAACAACTGGATATCATGCAGCAACTAGTTTAAAATGTCAAGAATCTTTTTATTGGGAAAAGGGAGAAGTAAGGAAAGAAGTGTGTTTAAGTAATTATAATATTGCAAAAATGGTATCTAGATTTTTACAGCCTCAGTAGTCTGCCCAAATATCCACACGAATGAAGGATACATGTTTGTGGTGAGAGAAAAAAAGAACCCCAAGGTAACCTAATATGATTTAGGTTGCATTTCATATCTAATGATAGTTCAATCAGCAATTGAGCTCAGTAGAATTTCTTTTTTAATTAATCCAGATACTAGATCAGGGGGGAAGTGTTGTTTTTTAGTTTTTATTTAATTTGTTGCTTTCAACATTTCCCTCCCTCCCTTCCTCCCTTCCTTCCTTTTTGGCATCCTGTATTCTATCCCCTTCTTAACTTTTTCTGATATTTAGGTGATTTTTATGGTTGTTTAGCACACAGTTCAGGACTTTCCAGATCATGTTTATATAAGCACTCCTTGAAAAGCATCTAAACTTTTTTTGAGATGGGCTTTTCAAATTACAGTAATCAAATTCAGAATATTTATTTCCTACAATTTTTTGCCAGATAAAGCCCATGAAATTTAATTTTGCCTTGTGACCAAATTAAAATTACTTTTAGTACAAAAACAAAATCCACATCACATATACCCTATCTAATGTGCTGAGAAAGGTGGTCAGAACCTTCTAAATGCTTAACCAAAATCAAACAAAGTCATTGGAGTTTTTGTGTAAAATAAAATAAGACTTGGAGTATTAAATTGAGGCTGATGATTTCAGATAGATACTAAGAGTTTGAAGAGAAGTAGGTCCAGATATTCCCAAGGCATAAATTCTTGCCTAGCAACTTTGGAGCAGTTAATTAGGTTAAGGATAGTTTTCCCTCCGCAGCCTATGTTTTCAAAGGTTAGGCACACCATTGCTGTTATTGAAATACATGCACTGCTCATTCTTGACATAGCCTGGGCTTGGGTTCCTCTTTTGGTTTGGTTATTTTGTGTAGCAGTTTAATCTGTGGATGACTGAGCCTGTTTTCTCTTAGCTTTCTAGTCTCAACAGAAAATGCAGCTTAGGTTCAGAGCAGTATATGACTCTGCAATATTTTCTAGCCTAGCTAGAAGTTGCAATAAAAATATTTTATGAAATAAATGGTTTTCATCTGCAGTTGAAGGAAGTTGTAGAAAGTTTGCTGAAAGCAAAGGGCTAAGCTTGTGAAGGAATGCCTCCTTTGTTCCACACTCAGTAATTTGACACACACAATTAATTGCAAACATGGTATCTTTTTGCCTGATGTTTGGGGTATTTGGTAGCCCAAATTGCTGCAGAAAGGTCCTTTGAGCAATTAATTTGTGCTTGCTTTTATCCCCTCTCAGAAAGGCATCATTAAAGGCCCATTTAAAAATCTGGCCCTAAAAGTTCAACTTTTGTAGTTTTACTGTTCAGAGAGGTTAAATCCTGTGTGGTAGTCTCTAAAGTGATGTATGAGTTGAGTTAATGTAAATTTTGTCATTGTAGTGTACATGGAGTGATCATTTTACTAACATAAATATTTTCTATGTGTGTTTCAGTGGATGACAATCGAGCAGCAGAAGAATGGTGTGCCTACCCTTTAATGCTGCAGTTTAAATAAGAGAACTTGTATTGTGTCATTTCAGATTGTAGGCTGAGACTTGTAAATAGTGAAAATTTGAGTACTTCTATTATTTGTTTTGGTTAGAAAGTGAATTTAAAAACAAACCAAACTCTAAACTTTCTCAGATTAAAAGTCCTGAGACCTGAAGATTGTAATATTCATGTCTGTGAAGCTTTTAAACATTACACTTGAGATCAGTCATGACTTGATATTCAGGTAAATTTTCTTTTCCAAGAAGCTTTTGAATAAGCATATTTCCTCCAAAGGTCGGTCGGTCTCTCTTTTTTTTTTTTTTTTTTTATTTCTTTTTTGAGTGTAGATTATTTTAAAGCACTAATTGCATTACATTGGTAACTGCAATATAAAATAGCCATTATTGTTTTGTGAAGCATGGTTGAAATTAGATAGTGGTCCCTTTTAAATTTCATGAGCCTCTCAGAAAAAAAAAAAAAAAACTAAAAAAAAAAAAAACAGAAAGCTGCTGAATATTTCAAAAGATATATATTTTACCTTATTGTAGGTTTTGTAAAGTTAGTTGGTAATATTCAGGTGCACTTTTAATGTTAAATTTTGTGTTCAGAATTCCATTATACCATGTATTTCTTGGAGGTGGCTCATCACATGGCTGGCTGGCAGTCTTGGTGCCGCAGTGATCTTTCAATATTTGATTTTTCTCTTGATTTGCCACTGTTCTGTATTGGCACTTTCAGTGTAGATATTCTAGTTTGGGGACATCCTCATCAATGTGTAATAGAGATTGGTCTATTCGCATGCTTAATTTCTGCTAATCAGAGTTTTGCATGGCCCAAACAACAGTTGACCATTTTTATGGTATTGGAAGGTATAGTTCACAGCTGTCTTTGTCACAAAAGCCTTTTCTCCTCTCATTTTCCAGTAGGCAGATGATGACATTACTCACACTAATGTTAGGAGATAATGTGTTGAAAATCAGTTCTTGCGGGTTGGTTTGTTTGTTTGTTTGTTTGTTTTTAAATGAGAGAACATGGATATTATAGAGTAGATATGGCACTGTAAAGTCAAAAATACTTAATGATCCTGTGGAAGGATATCTGGTTGGTATTTTTATTGTTAGCTTTCTTATTTTTCAGAGAGTTGGGTCATGAAACTTGACAGTAATGTAATGTACTATATTACTAAGTTCAGTAGGCTTTCAAGTGACTCTGAACTATGTGATGAGCTATACACTTTTTTCTGCTCCCCAAATACCATGAAGGACAAGGTCTCTCTTTCAAGAAACATAATTTATATTTGTGTATAATACTTTTTAATACTAAGTTTGTTGTTACTCTGAAGTTTAGGTGTTGCTTGATAAACCTTTGCTGCAGCAGATCATGAATATGAGTAAGGCTTTGTGTGATAATAGGGGTCCTTATGTGAAGTTAATTACTGTTCAGTTCTGGTGAGCAAGCTCAATAAGTGTGAAGTGTGTATTAGCTTTATGTGGTACACTTTTACTTTACAATATTGAAGTGCTTTTAGAACTCTGGTTATCTTATAAACCATTACCTCATCCAATTGGCATTTTCATTCCCCAACATTTTACCTGAGCTATATATATGAGCTATATGGGATCAGATAGTAAAACAATAAGGCACAATGAGACGTTTAGTTCCCAATTTTCTGGAGAGAACTCTAAATTAGACTAAAAATTACTACCTGCAAAGGCCCATATCATAACTACCTTTTGTCATTAGGCAGTACTTAGCAACCTTTGAGCTGCTAGTGAGCTGTGTGTTCTCCCCCTGCCCAAGTAAGCACATGGTGCAAGGCCTGGTTCTAAGCCTTTGTGATTCTCTTACACAATAGTGAAGAGTAATAGTGAAGCTTGGATTCATTTAGTTATTTTTACAAAACAAATTAATGAGTCAGCCCAGTGTCAGAACCTGAAACTATTTTGAGTAGTTATGGAGGATAAATGACTGGTGGGTGTCATTTTCTTTAACAGCTATTGTCCCTGTAGATTTAATTTTGAAACCATGTATTTTTTCTTTTGTAATTATTCTTTCTTTAAATGCTAGAGGTGGTTTTGTATGAGCCATCCTTTTCTATATATTCAGGTTGCTGTCATTGGTGGTAGAATATGACAATAGACTGAATTGCTCCACTTAATCTTTTATGGAAGATATTGAAAGTTATAGGTTAAATTTTGACCTTCATTGAAGATAACAAAAATTGTTTTCCTTGTTACCTTTCCATTGTAATTAGGTCTTCATTAATACTGTGGTCGGGCCAGAGTTATTAGAAACTTAATGGCTTTAGCCAAATGGTCCATTTAGGAGACTATTAAAGCTATATAGGGGCTTAAAAAATTGATTGCTTTCCAACTCTGCTGAAAAGGAAAGACGTATAATTCTGGTACAAGGAATGCAGACCTCCAAAATCATCCTAGTTTTTTGTTTGTTTGTTTTTGTTTTTGATTCATTCTGTCCTGGAGACTTACAGGATTTGTGAACATGGTGACTGAAGGGAAAATAGAGGAAATTCTCTGCTTGTCCTCTCTCTTGTTCTTCCCAGATAAACTCACAGTTGCCTTTTGAAAAAGCAGACATTAGCCCTGTAGCTGTGTGCCCTAAATGTTATGAAGGAGAATTGGGGGGGGGGGGGTTGGTAAGGAATAGGAGGGGAAAAGTATGTAGACTTGAGAAGAGGCTAAAGATTCTGTACTACGATACTAACATTGAGTCACAGGATAGATAATGTGGTGAAGTTGGGCCACCTTCATTTTGATAGAAAAATCTTTTAGATAGTTTGAAAATGAGAATCAAGGCTAATTAATGTTGATTTGACAATAAAACATGAGTTAATGAGTTAATTCTGCAACTATTTGGGGGGTAATTTTAAGGTTTCCAGTTCATTTAGAGCTGTATTGATAAACACTAAAAAACAAGCACTTTTAGTTAATCATCGATTTATTGGATGTAGCAAATATTATAATCATAATATTTAATCCTTATAGTTTGACTTTGGAAATGAACTATTTACCCCATCTTGAACTGTCTTTGAACAGACTCAAGGTGATCTTTTCAACACTGGAAATGACCCTACACACATACCAAAAAAATCTAAAGCAGTAAGACGTATTTGAAGATCCATACCTCTTAGACTTTTTAGATTTGTCTTGGGAAAGAATATATGAACCTCTAACCAGTATTAGTGCAGTCTTGGGTTCCTTGTTCTGCATAATTGCACCCTTTCTCAGGTATGTCCTGAAAACATAAATTTTAAAATAATCTCTTTAGAGATTAGATTCTCAGTGGATAGTGTGTAAGGGGACTGGGGGAGGGGGGTGGGGGGTTGGCCACAGGACACTGACACAGTAGAGCAGGGATTTTTAACATTCAATAGCCAAATAGAATTTCAATCTAGAATATTTTTACCCCCTCAGAGTAAGTGAAAAAAAACATCTGTTATTTGGTAAATACCCGGTGCTACACTCCTAAAAGTCTTTTCTTTCATCCAGGTAACTTTTTTTTTCCTGCTTGGTGGAAGGGTATATAGTAAACTTTACTGTCACTAGGAAAGCACTTGTCCGAAATGTTTAAAGTACTAGAAAAGGGATAATTCAGCACTTTTTCTGTTACAACACTAAAGTCTTAATTTATCTTCAGAGTCTTAGGTACTGTAAGTTTAGCACGATTATTTAAAAATATAAAACATAACTACATTACACGGGGTCAGATCACATTTATATAAATAATTCTTATCTTATTAAAAAAAAAAAAAAGACAACTTTCTGTACCTTTCAAGCAATTCCAAATGATTGCCTCATGTTTCCCATTTCATTAAGCATTTCAGGCTTAAGAATTTGGAATTTGAGAGGAGGTGAGGGGAAAATTCCCCAACATGAAAAATTGTGTCAGAACATTTTAGAAAAATAAATCACTAGGAAAATGGGTAGGGATTCTCTCTCCCTTTAAGTCTTCAGGGAATGAGCAGTATTTAGAATCTTTGGCTGAAATTCAAGCCTTTTTACTGTGTAAATTTTTAATATTAATTCACTGACATGCTTTTTACATCAGAGGACTGAAAATGGATCTTAATGTTTTTAAGTTGTGGAAGGGTATATTTCTAAAATGAGGGGGGGATAATTAACTAGGTTAGTATACCAGCATTAGTAAGTTTAAGGAATTTTAGTATGTAATAGCAAAGTGTTTGATTAAAAGTCTAATCCTATATTGCTAGTCGAAATTAGTTACATTCTGATAATAGGAAAGATAATAGTCATTGGATATTGATATGCTGTGCTGTCGGAAAACCAGGCTAAGATAGAAACCTTTATCTGACTCCCACATGTTGCTTGTGCTGATGGGATGTATACTTTACAGCAGCTTATTGCTGCTTTGAGACGAAATGTATAAAATATACATTTGGAGTGTTTGCATATAATTCTTTATAACCTCCTCTTTAAACTGTCAGACATTGGTATTTTATCAGTCCACACTGTTAAATAAAACTAATGTTCTTAGGAATCCAGCTTGTACACACTGTTTAAAAACCCTCAGGGACAGTTTACACACTATTCTCACTCAATTCAGGTACTTTGATGCTATTCTTAAACCTAACAGTGACTTGTATTTTTCTGTTTTGCTTTTATTTCGACGTGCTGGTAGCACATCCTTGATGAATGTCAACTTAAAAACTCAGTTCAGGTATCCAGGTATAACTCAGCCAAACAGATTTTAAAGCTGCATATAACTCTCCAGCACACGGTGCCTCACACTCTTATAGTGGCATTCTATATATTCAGTTATTACTACTGAGCAGATAATGTGGGGGTTCCTGTTAACAGTGTATTTAAGAAACAAAATGTGCATAAGCGTATAACCAGCACACGTATAACACACACACACACACACACACACACACAGAAATATGTTTTTAAATGCCACTAATAGCCAGCACAATTAAATGACATTCCTTGCTGCTTCTGTAAACTGTAACAGATGCGGTTACTCCTCGATGTGGCTCTTGCTTCTTCACCACACTACTACTAAATTCAAGCACTGGTCCTTGGGTGTCTGACCTCTACATTCTAGTTTATGCAATGTCTAGAAAATTCTGTGCACTGGCCACTGTGATGGAACCATTGGGCCAGTAGTGCTCTGAGTTTATTAGTAGTGATTCTGCCAAAGTTGGTGTTGTAACATGAGTATGTAAATGTCAAAAAATTAGCAGAGGTCTAGGTCTGCATATCAGCAGACAATTTTGTCAGTATGTTTTGTAGCCTTGAAGTCCTCGGTGACAAGTTTTTAATGATGTGAAGTTCTAATTTCAGTGTTTTAGCCTTTGCATCTTTACTGTTAAGACTTGTCTCCTAGAGGTCTTTTTTCTTTAATGACTCCATTTGTTTTCTACAGTACTATCTGTGGTTAACAAAATAGATTATTCCTCTGCTTTAATATTTGATATCTTACATCTAAAAGGAACTCTCCATATATAAAACCCATAGCCTTTGAAGATAATGGAAAATGGCATCTTTCAGATTTCTAGAAGTTCAAGTGTCATGCGACAAAACAGGAACCCCCTTTACTCTTATGGACCTCATTTCAATATACTGTTTACAGTTTGACGGAATTGTATAATTTAATATTTCTCTTGTACTGTAGTTTATATTTATTTACAGATTTTTTTTGTACTGTGTGATTTGAACTTTTTGTTTCTTGCTATGATCAATGTTTATGTAGTAGAGCACTTATGATCACAAATTAAGTTTTTTGGTTTGATTGCACTACATTAAATTTTTTAATGCAGTTCTGATTTTTGACTGGACTAAAATAAGCTGTGTCTTAATGTATGTGATGAGTACTTAAAACTTTAATCCATGTGGTCCCCCTTTTTTTGCATTGTATGTCAGAAGCGCTAGTTCTTTCGTGCATGTGTAAGATTTAATGGTTCCATTGTATTATTTGACCATGACATTTTGGAGAAACATTCCCAGCTGTAATGTTGTGTATGGTAGTTCTCACTGGATGCTAGACTTTTCAAAACCACTATTCTTCTAATAAATTTTGTTGTGAAAAGCTGTTTTAAAAGCTTGGTTTCTACTTCTTAAGATTTCAGTGCATTTTTTAAAAATCCACAGAAGGGGTGAGATTTCTGGGTGTATTGTAAATGTATGTGGTAATCGACATTGGTAATTTTTTAATGGTGAAGTCTCTCAGATGACCTCTTAGATAACTAGAAGTTGCTGTTTTCAAATTGTGCTTCAGTATTTGGGTGCCACACTGCCTTATAACCCTGTGCCTTTACTAATTTGGTGCTCTCTACCTCGGTTTTCCTTGTTTGGATTATCCTCTTTAAAAAGTTTTTTTTAGCTAGACAAGATATGTATTGATATTTTCGTAATACCTGTTTGCTGGGCTTATGTAATTATTTTCTGAAAAATCATAATTTCCACAGAGTAAAACTTTAAGCTTAGTTGCTTGCTAAAATAATGACTTACTGAGTTTTGTTTGCTCTTTTCTTGAAGCACAGATATGAAAGCAACACTGTCAAGTAGTTGAGGTTATTATAGTTGTTCTGATTCTTGGGATGGTACTGGCATTTTCTTTTACCTGGACAAATAAAGAGCAGCCTATATGTTGCTCAATTGTGGTTTTTAGAAACTAGGTATATAAAGAAGTTTTGGATTATAAAGTGATTCCTGTTGAAAAGTGGTAAGGGGAATAGCTGAATTACGGTGATAAAGATTAGAAATGGTTTAGCAAAGTATTAGAGGAAGCTTTTTCAAACTTTTGATGTATGTAATTAATTGATAGATGTGTAATTAGTGTTCATTGAAGTGATTTCTGATCATTTCTAATGGCATTTTATATTAAAAAGTGAGGCTGTTGTTGGTAGTTGCTCCAGATTATCTTTTAGTTAGTATTTTTGTCTTATTTCTTTGGCTATCTATTTATGCCTTTGGTTCAGTGTTTATAATTTTGGAAATTTTGTTGGTACTGTAGGCTTGTTAATTGGCTTCCTTTGTTCCCCCTTATTCAGTCATGCCATGTGTTCATAGAACATTTTTCTGGAAACCTAATTATTGCTACTTTGTAAATTTCAAAGCTATAATTACTTGTTCTTGCCATTAATCCATTCTAAACTGGTGGCCGGATCAATATAGTAGGTTTATAATTTGGCATCTCATAAATGATTCATTTTAATGGTCCGTTTTTGAATTGATACTTATTTTCCAGTTATTATAACTTTAAAAAGGACTTACTCCTGCTAATCCAGAATTTTCTTCTCTGATTTTGTTGATACTTTGGAATTAATCCAAAGACTTTCTGTGTTAACAAGGTGTCAAAGTCAGGGAAATTGCATAAGGGAAATGGAGTGAGAAAATGGAAAATGGGTTAGCTTTCTGCCATTTCTCGAGTTGTATAGTTCTTGGAGTTTCCTCAAGAACTGCCCCTTTCTCTCACCATTCACTTGTATTGAAATGTAAAAACATACCTACATCATTTGGTGGTAGATTTTGTTGCTGAAAAGAGTGCAAAATCTTTTTTTCTTAATAGAATTTACTAAGTAGTGCGGTAGATAATGAATGGTTCTTGTATTCTGAGTGTACACGTCATCATCTGCTTCTACTGGTAAGCATTTAGCACAGGATTTTATTAATCCTATTCAATTTACAAGTTATTGGACTTTTTGCTGTTTTTGGAGGAAATGATGTATCAAGCTAGAAATGTACCAAGCTGTATTTACAATTGAAGTAGAAAGGCTTTTTTCAGACATTAGTGGAAAAGAAGTGTTCTAGAAGAATAGTTAATAGTTCAAGTCATGATTTGGTTGGAGTGCAGCTTGGAAGGAATGAATCTGGGAAGTCAGCAAAAATATATATAAAACTCAAAAGGATTAAGTCTTGAATCTGAAGCGTTTTTTATAGGCATGTAAAAACACTATTGTTTATTGACTAGTAGTTTCAAGATGTTAATTATACTCTTGGCCAGCCTTATTTAATCAGCAGTGTGGAGCCATAAGGGATTATTTGGTACTTTAAAATTCTGTCAAGTTGATTTTCTAGCTAGATCACTCATGTTTTCATCTGGAAAATCATAGTAGCAGCCTGAATGCCATTTAGGCCTCATTTCACCCCTGAGTCTATTAAATGCAATCTCCTATTAAATGTGAAACAAATACACTATAACTGTATCTGTTCTAACATTGGGAAATAAAGTAGGAAGCCTTTATTGAATAATAAGGTATAAACCTTAGGTCTCCCCTTTGCATTGTAGCATTTTCTAAAGGAAAAACAAATAGATTTGGGTCTCATTTTTTAGTTGGCTTTTATATAAAACAAGTCTGCTTTTTAAAGTTTTTATTATGAACTGTATGAATGTGATGAAAGTTCTCTAAAAATTATAAGGTATGTTAATTTTAAAGTATGTTATTTATAATGTCTATTTCAGTTGTGTGCAGGCTAGTTCTGTCTTTAATGTTGGAGCAACAAAGAGTCTTGGGTGGATCACTGGATGGAATGAGTCTCAGTTAAGAATGCAGATGCCTGGGTGGCTTAGTGGGTTAAAGCCTCTGCCTTTGGCTCAGGTCATGATCCCGGGATCCTGGGATCGAGCCCTGTGTAGGGCTCTCTGCTCAGCAGGAAGCCTGCTTCCCTTCCTCTCTCCCCTCCTCTCTCTCTGCCTGCCTCTCTGCCTACATGTGATCTCTGTCAAATCAATAAATAAATAATCTTAAAAAAAAAAAAAAAGAATGCAGATGCCTGGGTCCTATATCAGATCCACTGAATCAGTTTATAAGCGTGAGGCCTGTACATGCTGTATATTTTCAAAATGTAACAGGAGGTTTTTTGTTTTGTTTTTCTTTTTTCTTTTCATATTTTTAAAGTTTATTCAGTAGATCTTTTACTAGTTGTAGCAGAGACATAAAATTTACCATCTCAACCATTTTTAAGTATCCAGTTCAGTAATGTTAGGTATATTCACATTGTTTTAACCACAGGAACTTCTGATTAGCTCCCCCTTATTGATTAAATACTGTCCCATTCTAATCTTTCATTTTTTAATATGAAAAACATGGAATGTGAGGAGTTTAAGGGACTCCTGACATAGTATGAGTTTTCCTTTAATACTCATGATTCCAAGCCATTATACTTACCTCTGTACCACTTTGGCACTCATGATTCAAACTTAGAATGAGAGGTTTAATATAATAATTTTCTTTTATGTTCACTTATAACTTCATTAAATCTATCTTATGAAATTACCAGTTAAGAAATTATATTAGAAGCTTATAAACTTTATTGTTAAATAGAAGTTGGGGTTGTTGTAGAGGAAATGAATCTTGAAGAGTAGGTAAGGCATAGAGAGGAGAGGAGAGACTATCCCAGGTTTAAGAGACAGAATTTGGGGGCACCTGGGTGGCTGAGTGGGTTAAGTCTCTGCCTTCAGCTCAGGTCATGATCCCAGGGTCCTGGGATCGAGCCCTGCATTGGGCTCTCTGCTCAGTGGGGAGCCTGCTTCCCCCTCTCTCTCTGCCTGCCTCTCTGCCGACTTGTGATCGCTCCCTGTCAAATAAATAAATAATATTTTAAAAAATAAAAATAAAGACGTAAAAAAAAAAGAGAATTTGATGGGTCTCGTTTAAAATCCCAGCCCTTTTGGGGCGCCTGGGTGGCTCAGTAGGTTAAAGCCTCTGCCTTTGGCTCAGGTCATGTTCTCAGCGTCCTGGGCTCGAGCCCCTAGTCGGGCTCTCAGCTCAGCAGGGAGCCTGCTTCCTTCTCTCTCTGCCTGCCACTCAGCCTACTTGTGATCTCTGTCTGTCAAATAAACAAATAAATAACTCTTAAAAAAAAAAAAAAAACCAGCCCTTCTAATTTCTTTGTACGTGATCTTGAGCAAGTTATTGAAACTTTCTGAGCCTGGGTTTCTTACCTGTAAAAGGAAGCTTATACCCACCTGCCTCAGAGATTTGCTGTGAGGCTCAAATGAGATTCTGTATGTAAAGATACTTAGTGCTGTGCTGGGCTCTTTGCAGATATTCAAAAAATGACAGGAGTGAAAGCATCTGGCAAGAGTTAATTTAGTGTGAGGTATAGGGAAGGTGAGAAAATCAGATTGAAAGTTGTAGAGGGAGTCATTTGTTTTGATTAGAACTTTGGAAGAGGCAGGTGAGTTTGTATTAGGGACACTGCAGTCAGAGACCTAAAAGCGTTGGAACTGTGATTAAAACCTGGAATGCTGCTTTTCTGCATTTCTTGGTCCTGTTGCACAGGTGTATTACCAAACTATTAGTCATTCTTTGTTTCTTTTCAAAGACTACACTAATAGTTGTTTAGAAAGTAGAAGATGTTTAAGATTAAAAATTACAAAGTTGGGTGGAATTCATCTGCATTTCTGTTGCACACTGGGTTTTTTGTATAGTCAAGGTTGAAGTTTTACGTGCTTTGAAGACTTCTCTTTTTACGTGGTGGTAGTTTGAATAACAAAATATAAGAGCCAAGTGTGAGAGTGGTCATGTGTGCATGCATGTGTTTAATCACCAGACCATTCGTTTTCCAGTGAAAGAATTTGGGGACTCTTCTGCCAGTGATTTAGTGATTTTTAGCTGTACTCTTATCGAGGTTCTGAGCATTTCAAACAGATCATAGCCAGCACAGTTTAGAGGTGTTCATTCCAGCATCTATTAAATCGACTAGAAACATTTTGCTAGGAGAACCTGGCAGTGTAGCATTAGCTAGATAAAGATGAATTAAGAAGAAAATAACCAGGATAGCAGATTCTTATGAGGTGCTAGGAATTGGTAAGTCTTTGTAGACCAGTTTTTCAAACTAGATCAACCAGTTGCAACCCTTAGTTGTAAACTGCTTAGTGGGGCCTAACCAACATTTTAAAAAGAAAAGAGAAAAAGCACATAGCATGTAATAAGGATAAATACTGTTTCATTGAAATATGTGTGTCATCATAGATAATGCAAACTGAGATGTGTACTTTGTCACTTTGTAAAAGATATTTCTTGTTCTGGTTTGCAGTCAAAGCTCTAATGTAAACCATACCTTTTCATCCCAGTTATTCTGGTACCTTGGAGAGCATGCTAGCAACCTCCTATGTGCCTTCAGTTAAGAACCTACACCTTTTACTGTCTGATCTTCAAAACTCCCTTCTTCCTTTCCCTGCCTCATTGATTTGAATTCATGTTCATTGGAAGATTATTCTTTTTTCCTATGTTATTATATGTTCCCTTGAAAAATGTCTTAGGGAAATTATTTTCACTACATAGTAATTTATTTGGTTAGGTTATTTATTGCTTACTTACACCTGAAATTATCTGAGTCCCATGTGTTAGGCAGTGAAGCTGTTGAATTATAAAGGACAAAGTCCTGTCCTGTACCTAGAGAAGGTTCAGAAACTAGTGGCGAAGATAGCCTTGTCAGCCATAATGCTACAACGCCACATAAGTGCTATTTAATAAAAGGTAGAAACAAACCATGGGAGTAGAGTAAGAAATTCTGACACAGCCCCCAGGGAGAAGGTGCTAAGGAGGATGGAGTATGAGCAGTGGGAAGTTGACAGGTTTTATGGGTTTTATGCACACACACACACACACACACACACCCAAAAAAGGTAAAATCGGGTGCACGGGTGGCTCAGTCAATTAAGTGCCTGACTCTTGATCTAAGATCAGGTCTTGATCTGAGGGTCATGAGTAACAGACCCTGTTTTGGGCTCCACGCTGGGCATTGAGCCTACTTTATTTTTTACTTTTTAAAAAGGTTTTTATTTATTTGACAGAGAGATGGCAAGTAGGCAGAGAGGCAGGCAGAGAGAGGAAGAAGCAGGCTCTAAGCTGAAAGCAGAGGCTTTAGCCCACTGAGCCCAGGCACCCCCGGAGCCTACTTTAAAAAAAAGAAAAACAAGTTAAGATCGCATTTGGACTTTAAGAAGATGGCAGTTGGGTAATGTGAAGCAAACTCTAAAATGAGGAGAAACTAGTGGCAGAGAGCTTAAAATACAGTATTCCCCAAGGAAAGTTGGGTCTGTTTAGTTGAGCTGGATAGTGATGGGAAGCAAGAGGAAACAGGGAAACTTAGGATAGGGAGTGAGGTAAAATACCTAAGTTGAGTATGTTGTGTGTGTGTGTACATTTAGTTACATTTTGTCTTCAAGTTCCTGAGCAAAGACTTGAATCTACAGATGATTCCTGAGCAAAGACTTGAATATACAGATGATTCTGCTTTAGTTCATCCCACTCCAGCACATCTCCCAACTTAGACTTGAGTTTCCAGAGAGGTGGAGTGGAGAATGATGTAAAGGACTTAATTCCAGGACTGGATCCCAGAATGGTAGATCCAAAAATGCTTTGCTTATCCCTGTACTTTAAATTTTTAAATATTTTACCTCCTCTAATATTCACCTCATGAATTAAGTGACATTAAATTAAGAATCCCTTTTTAAGGTTTTAAAGTGATCTAGTCTTCAAGTGATTACAGTTAATTAGGAATGCCTTCATGATTTACTATATGACAAAAGTAGAATTTTCCACTTTTAAGGCTTACACTGCAGATTTGTATGGTTTCGAGAGTGGAGATTAAGAACCTCAAGAGAACATGAGAAAAGTTAGGATCTAGAAGATCCCCTAACAATCACGAAACTTCAGGATACTATCAAATATTTATCTGCTGCTTATTATAATCTGCTAGTCTCCCACTTCCTTTCACCCAAAAAGAAAGAGAGTATCTGTCAA
The DNA here is from genome assembly GCF_022355385.1 of Mustela nigripes. Taxonomy (NCBI): domain Eukaryota; kingdom Metazoa; phylum Chordata; class Mammalia; order Carnivora; family Mustelidae; genus Mustela; species Mustela nigripes. Next base: position 161,385,643 of record NC_081560.1, read on the forward strand.
AAACATACCACCCTGTTTCTGGAGAGGAAAAAACATTTTTGTTGCTGGGATCTGTCATGTGAGCTGTTAAGTGTCCTCTTATTTGTTTCTGTGTCAGCCCCCCATGCCTCCTTTAAAGCCCCTTGTCCATACACACAGCCTTGCAAAGTGGTGGTATGGGTATTGAGTTGATGGTTGTTGTTACCACTCTTACTACAGAGGAAATACACCCCCTCCTAATGGAATCTTGTCTGGGTGCCAGGGAAGCCATACACAGTTCTTGGCTTCTCCTGGGCCTTGACAAATGTTTCTTTCCCCTTGTCCAATGATGAGGGGATTTGAAAGAGCCCCACAATACAGTTTATTTCCTCTCATGTGGGGAATGAGCACCTGGTTTCTGCATAAGCAGTGGCATTTTTCTAGTCCCATCATTGTCCTGGTCATTTAAACTGGGAATGAAAGGGCAGTTTTCCCCCAAAAAGCAACGTAGATTTTAATCCTCTGACTAAAATCAAAAAGAGAAATAGGTCAGTCAGCTGGCTTGTCACGAGCTCTCATGTAATCCTGACCTCCTAAAATGTCAGTTAGGCTTTTACTATCTCTCTCCACTCTAGCTTTATAACTCAGGCCAGTGATAACACTTTTTTTTGTTTTCAGTTCAAAGTAGCCTGAGACAGAGGTCTGTCTGTCCTCTTGGTCTGAAATTATTATATTATTTCCTAAAGTCTATTTTAAAAGTGTTTTCTAAGAATTCTTAAAGTACTCATTAGATGAGTAATTTAGGTTAATGCTCTCACCAAACCAGTATTTAGCAATATCAGTTAGGGATATTTCTTCCCTCACTTCCAGGAACTATCACTTTTTAATTTATGTCCTCCAGTCCAAAATCCTGTGTCTTTCATAGCCTATGAACCTTCCCTCCTTTTATGTAAATTAACATCGAGAGTTCATGTATTTGATCTTAAATGCATAGTCTTACCTGAGATGATAAAAACAAAAATCAATCTGGTAGAAAAAAAAAAAACTATCAACTATAAATGGTTTGGCAGAAACATCTGTGAACTCATTATATTCCTAGAAAGGAGACAAAGGCATTGGACTGTGGTGCTTATGACCCCTTGTTCTGACTTCTATTCACCAAGTAACCTTTTGATTATATTTTGGCTACCGGGGTACATTTGCCTATAGGGTGACAATATGTTAAATAAGAATTTCCTTTGTATTTATATTTTTATTGTAATTTAAGAAATTTGACAATTTGGTTAAGTTGAAAAGAAATAGGAGCTACAAGCCTTAAAAGGCTTCTATCCTCTTGAGATCTACTCTGAATAATAGACTTTTATCATAGGTATTAAGCCCAAGATACAGAAAGACTAGCATATTAAGGCTTCATGCTCGGTAAGCAGCCCCTGATGCATTTCTCCTTTCCCCCAGTTTAGATTATTCATAGTTTTTGGAATCTTTGTTCTGCCCTGCTTCTAGTAAACTTGGCTAGGAACACAGTAGACTTAGAAAGCTCTTACTAAGGGATTGCATGTCTTGTTTTAGACCAGTAGTTCTTCACTATTTTTCTGCTTTGCACCTGAACAAGATGCTATCAGCAATCACCCAGGGTTTGAAAATACACACACACCCCTCCTCTGTGTTTTTCATTTCTAAGGGAATGATCATTCTCCTTAACCGCAGTTTTGAGAAGTGCTTTTTCTAAATCCAAATCCATTTAAATTCTATTTTGGATTTCAGCCACCTGCAAGTCAGGTATTAAACTGATTTTAAGAGGTCACTTTCTGTTCTGTGATCTTATGATCTTATTTCTCACATTTCTTTGTTACCTTTATCTACTGTACCCTTTTATGGTTTCTCCTAGTTCAGTTCTGTGGAAGGAAAACTTGGCCGTTCCGTAGTTTAGAAGTTCAACTAAACTATCTATGGCTTTTGGAAAATCACCATATTCCATACTGCCCACCTTCTCCACTCCACACACACACGTACACACAGTGGATGTTGTCGTAGTACTTGGAATATTCCTGTATCCAAGTATGTGACCCGCACATGTGAAACAGCCAGCCAAGGGTAGATACATTTCCCAGTGCAGAGCAAGGACTTGTCAGCTGACCTATCCACGCCCTTGAAAGACCAGAAAATAAGGAATTAGGGAACATAATTTCAGATTATTGTCTAGCAAAAAATACGCCTCTTCTTGCCTTGAGGGGAACTGATGATGCATTTTTATGTTTTCTTATATTTAAGTAGAAAAATCAAGCCAAATTAATCTACATCTCTTAACTATTTTGTCTGCTCTGTCAGGGGTTGTCTCGAGCTTTCTCTCCCTTTCCGTTTTCCCAGGACTGCCCTTCTCTGATGATCCAGACATCATGCAGTGTCTTCATTGATCTTTTGTATTTCGGTCATCATTGATGGTGCATTTGCCATCATGAGTTTTGTTGGAAGTTAGTAGATATTCGAGAGACTACCTAAAACCATCAATCCCAGAGTCTAGACTCTTAAAATTGTCCTTTCAACTCTCTGCCATCCCTCTTCTAATTTTATTTCTTTTAATTTATTTGATTATTTTTAAAATTTATTTTTATTTGTTTGACAGAGCATAGAAATGGGGAGCAGCAGAGGGAAGGGGAGAAGTAGGACCCTTGGATCATACCTGAGCTGAAGGCAGAAACTTAACTGACTGAGCTACCCAGGCGCCCCTCATTTTATTCTTTTACCCTAAGATAAGCATTGACAGTCCACCATTTACATTAACCATAGGAATGCTTTTCTTTGGGGACTTAAGTATTGCAGTATTGACCAAGTAGGCGAGTTCAGCTGTGTCTAACCTCTGATCTGGAAAAACATCATTGAGTAAATCATTATAGATAGGGTTGTGAAACAACACCTCACTCTTAAACTGTACCTTTCAGAGTTGTTATGAATATTATCTTATCCTTTGACCACACCCTTAAGACTTAGGCATTGAGCTGGGGATAGAAATACAGAGTCAAAGTCATGCAAGCGATTTCTCTCCAAGGAGACACTCAGAACTAATCCAGGCAGTTGGAAGTCAAGTTTCCCTCTCTTTATACACCCTACCTCCCGTTTCCCAGTCCCTGGGAGCTTACAGCTATCTAGTGGTGAAGTATTTCTGATTGATAAATCATTTACTTAACTGTTACAGACTCCTTTTGTTAAGCAGGAAGAACATGAAATCAAATGAGCGATTTTGAAATCTGTGATGAATTATTGTTCTTATAAAGATCTTACCTGGTCAGGTGTGAGGGACATCCATCCTACCAGCTGTAGTCACTGAGGTACTACAGTGCTCCCCCTTCAGTCGAGTTGAGGGAATGGGCTGCAGGAAAGAAGCTGGACCCTCTCTTACTTACCTTCTTAGTGCCTGAGAGTGTTCTAAATCAGGGCAAATGCATATTTGGGCTCTTTCAAAGGCTTGAGACTATAGGAAAAAACGGAATAACTAGAAGCAAAGGTAAAGACTAACTGTTTAAAACCAGGCAGAAACTAGCCAGTTTTTTTAAAACTGTACCCCCTTTTAAAAAAATGAAGGGGCGCCTGGGTGGCTCAGTGGGTTAAGCCCCTGCTTGGCTCAGGTCATGATCCCAGGGTCCTGGGATCGAGTCCCGCATCGGCTCTCTGCTCAGCAGGGGGCCTGCATCCCGCTCGCTCTCTGTCTGCCTCTCTGCCTACTTGTGGTCTCTCTCTCTCTGTCAAATAAATAAATAAAATCTTTTTAAAAAAATAAAAATAAAAAATAAATGAAAAAATTGTAATAGTATTAAATTTCAAGAAGTTGAGGTTAGCTTAAAATTAAACATTCAAATCATCTGAAATTAAAATTCATCTAAACCTAAGATCTTACTGAAAAATTTTTAGAGAAAAGGTAGGAAGCTTGACACGTTAGAGGCACAGTCAAAAGCGATTTTATTACTGTAGTTTAAAGTTAGCTATTAAAACAAGGCCATTTAATGACACGTGGACAAAGGTTAGTATTAATGTGAAGGTTTTCAGATCCAAGTGAAGCTACCGGTCCAGTTGCCTTCCAGAACATCTCAGATTCAGAATTTTAGATATACCTCAACTCTGTGTGTAAGAAAAGGAACTCATGAGACACATACCTATTGTAACAATCTCCAGCCCTCTGCTTCATTTCCTGTGTTCCTATCTCAGCAAATGAAGCTGCCCAGGAAGAAAACCCAGGAAGCATTCTTGATGCTTTTTCTCTCCCCTCATTTTTGCTCAGAAAAAACAGAAGAGCATGAAATGTGATCCCTGCCTGTTCCTTACATCTCAAGTAGCTCAGGTAGCTTACATTTGCTTGGAAAGCTAAGACAAAGACAAGTCAGTAAAAGAGACAAGATACAAGATGTATAGAATAAATATACATGATTCCTTATGATTGCCAATGTAGTTTGCAAACCCCTATGGCTTAGGATTTCAGGAAAAGGTGCAGTCACTCCAGGTGGAGTTTGTTTTGAGGTGGCCCAGGAACTAACTGATGAAGAGCTCCCTACTTCTTGCTCTGATGACCTGTGGTTCACCAGTATGTTCTCCCTGATCCTTTTTGCCAGGAAAACGCACCTACAGATGACCCTTTGTTAATGTCTCTTTTATGCAAGGTTGCCATTTACAGTATTAATCTTCTTGCCTCCTGGACTCCCTGTCTGATGCTGTTTTTCAGCACCCGAATGCTATACTGCTGTTCTAGGTTTGGTGGGTACTGATGTTTCTGCAGTACGTGTGCCTTGGTTGTGAAGACCCCATTTACCCTTTCCGTAGTGCTGTGAAACAGATTCATACTTACCTGTAGTTGTCTGTCTTCTGGGACTAGCTCAGCCATATTGCCACAACCATTGCTTCAGGGGTGGTTTCATGGCCCTTTGGAAATCTTACTTAGTTGAGGCTAATTAAAATACTGAAGCACTATTAAATTATTAAAATATAGAACAGTAGCACATGTCTTATGACCATAAAAGAGGTTAGATCTCACCTGTGGATTAAGTATTACTCAGTTTTTTATTCCGTGTGAGCATCACTTTAGAAGAAAGTACTTTCTCAGTTTCTTTCAGAGCATTCTGTCCTCTTATTGCGTATACATCTTGATTTCATTAATCTGTATGCATATTGTTAACCCCAAATACTAAAACCGACTTTCCAGAGCAAAGCCATAGGCATGGAACAGTGTCCAGATTTTCACACTTTGGTGATAATTATGCTTCTTAAGTTAGAGGGAAACATTTATCTCTAGTTTTTTCTGTAGTAAGATACCAGGATATTTCTTTATCTTTTTTGTAAACCTTGATCAACCCTTTTTTTACCTTTTTTCATGTATTGCTAACATGCACTTTTTGATGCATTGAAAAGGCAGTGATATCCCACTTTATAGTCACCTCTCTCAGAGACATCGGGAACACCTTCAAAAACTGAAAAATAAAGAGCATTGAGCAGTGAAATTGTTAGAAAATCCATGTACTTTACTCATAAAACTGTTCCTGAAGCCTTCATTCAGAATCTTTATTTTTATCTAAAGTACCAGTCTAGGACTTGAAGTAAGAAACACAGCTGCTATTTTGCAGCCAATTATAAGAAAGATTTAATAACATACAGACTGCCAGTGTGACTTTTTTGTATTAAGGGAGTCAGATTTACTTAATCAAATAGCGCCCAAAGCTATCTATGTATTTTAGTTCAGTATAATAAAACTAACAGCTATGGCACATGTAGGTGGCTCAGTAGGTTAAGCATCCATGTTTTGATTTCAGCTCAGGTCATGATCTCAGGGCATGAGGTCGAGCCCTGTGTCCAGCTCCACACTGGGTGTGGAGGCTGCTTAAGATTCTCTCTCTCTTGGGGTGCCTGGGTGGCTCAGTCATTAAGCGTCTGCCTTTGGCTCGGTTCATGATCCCAGGGTCCTGGGATTGAGTCGCATATCAGGCTCCTGCTCAGCGGGAAGCCTACCTCTCCCTCTCCCACTCCCCTCGCCTGTGTCCCCCCCCCCCCCCGTTAAATAAATAAATAAAATCTTTAAAAAAAAAAATTCTCTCACACTGCCCCCTCCCCACCCCATTCACACATGCCCTCTCTCTCTTTCTCTCTCAAAAAAAATAAATAAACCACAACAGCTAAACTTTAATAATAGTGAACATGGTAAAAACCCTGAGTCATTAAGAAAGAAAAAACTATGTACAGAGGAGGATAATTTTAAAAGACTTCCATCAAAAATACGTTTTAGAATTTTATTTTATTTTTTTTTTAAGATTTTCTTTTTTTTAAGATTTATTTATTTATTTATTTGTCAGAGAGAGAGAGAGAGAGAGAGTGAGCGAGAGCGAGCACAGGCAGACAGAGTGGAAGGCAGAGTGGAAGGCAGAGGCAGAAGCAGGCTCCCCGCGGAGCAAGGAGCCCGATGTGGGACTCGATCCCAGGAGGCTGGGATCATGACCTGAGCCGAAGGCAGCCGCTTAACCAACTGAGCCACCCAGGCGTCCCACTTTTTAGAATTTTAAATGTTTGGTACTTGAAGTGTAAACTTTATGTGGAAAATTCACTTTAGGTTGTGAGAAAGCATTAATGCACATCTCTGAGTTATTTTTTATTCAAGTATGTTTAATGTGCCTGGCTGACACATTGGTCAATGGTAACTGATAACTTTGTAGGTTTTCCTTTGTATTAATCCTAAGTGGAAGAGGAGGCACCTCTGTTAAGACCAAAAATAGTTAAGTGTTCTGGCCAAGGTTACACAACTAGTAAGTGGCAGAACACTTGCTACTGTCTTACAATACTGTATCCTGTTACACATATTATGCTGTTGGTACCATCTGACAGACATAGCAACAGGGGATGAGGAAGGCAGGAGGCCAGGGACGGCTGTCTAAGGTAAGCTTTCCTGGAAAGGCACCTCATGGCTGGGAGATAAAGTCAGAGATTGAAGAAAAAGGAGAATTAGCTGGAAGATACTATCAAGTAACATCTGTTTAACACATGTTTACTAAACTGCCCTCAGTGCCCCGATGGTTTCATAGTCAGATAATCGTCTCCTTAGGGAGACTCAGGAAGATAGAGATTGACAAGTTGCATAAAACTCCAGAAAACTGGATGGCGTCCCTGAGTGTCTCAGTCAGTTAAGCCTCTGCCTTCAGCTCTGGTCCATGATCTTGGCGTCCTGGGATCAAGCCCTGGGTCAGGCTCCCTACTCAGTAAGGAACCCACTTTTCCCTCTCCCTCTGTCCTTCTCCCTGGCTTGGGCTCGCTTGCACTCTCTCTCAAATGAATTGTTTAAAAAACAACAAACCAAAAAACCCCCAGAAAATTGGAGCTCTCCAACTGCTTGAATTTAGTAAAACCAAGACATCTAGAAGCACTCAGTAGCCCTTGACAACCCTCAGCTGTCTGAGTGGGACTTGCTTTTAGCTTATTTTGAGTGTAGGATCATCCTTGCCCGCCACCGCCCACTGTCCAGGTTAAACTTCAGAGTCGTCCTGCATAACTTACAGAAGTGGTTGTCTGATGTCGAATGACGTCTTGTGAAGTACTGTAAAATGCTTGTTGAAGGTAGGAGAATGTAGCAGGCGGGGCTTGACTGAGAAGGCATCCGGCTGCCTCCTTGCAGTGACAGAACCTTGCAGTTTACAGTGGGATTTCCGGTTTCCTTGTTTAGAGCCTAGGAATCAGCAATTGCTTCTAACTCCATCTGTCATTGTGTCTGAAATGTGAAATTACAGATCTTAATTCTCATTGCCCCAGGAAGGGGGCAGAAAAGTTCCTGCATTACTGTTTGCAGAATTATAAGTCCAGCCAATTAGTCATGCTGAGAAACCATGTTAAAACTACAATTTCTTTAAGTCCAAAGTTTGTGATGTAGTGCGTCTGAATTTTTGTCAGTGTGGTGGACTTATAAATCAATGACTATTTAATAACAGGACTACTAAAACGAAAATGTATGTTAACTGACTAGAGTTAATAATGTGGCCAAAATTTTATTTTCGGAAAAATTCTTATCAATGATATTTCTTCTCTATAAGATAAAAATTATTATGAATGATCACTTTAAAAGTATGAAGGATGTTACTAAAATTTGGGAATATATCAGGACTGGCCTTATATTTTAATTAGGAAAATACTTATTAAATGAAATTTATATGGGCGCTTAGAAGCAGTTTTAGAGTGTCTGTTCACTCTCTTTATAGCATGAGTAACATCTGGTGAATTTCATAATGTAAAAATGTTCTTCAGAAAATGACCATACTAATTTCTCCTTTCTCTTTGTCCATCTAGTGAGAACTCAGCAGAGGCGATAGCAGTAGATTCTAACAATCAGTCGAAGTCCCCACTGGAGAAGTTTATGGTAAAACTGTGCACTCATCACCAGAAGCAGTTCATCCGTGTCCTGAACGATCTGTACACTGAATCCCAGCCGGGCACTGAGGACCTGCGGCCTGATTCTGGAGCGATGGATGCATCCACGTGCAACGCTGGCTGTGCCCAGCTAGGCGCCAGACAAAAGGAAAAGGATGCTGCGTGTCTCGATAGGAAGTCTCCTCCTTCTGTAGATTTGTTCGTAGACTCATCAGACCCGCACAGCCCTCCACACTTAACAGAACAGACCCTGAAGGAGCCTCCTCCTGAGATAAACTCTGCAGATGGAAGAGAGAATGCCTTGACTATTATCCAGAAAACTTCCTCTGAACATCCAACCACTAAACCTAATTCTGGTAGTTCAACGGATAGTTCCACTCTGGGATACCTCGCCGCATCTAATTCTTCCTCGATAAGCTTCCACCACACCTCTAAGAGCTTGGAGGGGCAAACCACTGGACAGGAGCAAGACACGAATGTGAAAATATGTGAGGATGGGGAAGACCATATGCAGAGCTCAGCTTTAGTAGAAAGTCTGATTGCAGTGAAAGTGGCACCTGAGAATAGTGAGGAGAGCAACAGCTGTATTGTTTCTCAAAGAAATTCATTCAAAGCTTTATCAGAAGAGGCTTGGGACTCAGGGTTTACTGGGAATTCACCTAGAACTGCTGACAAAGAGAATGCTTTACTCTGTAGCTCAAAAACACCTCTGCGCCAGGAGTTAGAGTCCAGTGAACAAGATTCAAGGCCAAAGCAAGAGAACCATCTTCACTCACTAGGAAGAAATAAGGTGAGTTATCATTTACATCCCAGTGATAAAGGTCAGTTTGATCATCCCAAAGATGGTTGGTTAGCCTCCAGCCCCATGCCAGCTGTCCACAAAGCATCTAATGGACATTCGCGAACCAAGATGATATCAACCTCCATTAAGACAGCTCGGAAGAGTAAGAGGGCATCAGGACTGAGGATAAACGATTATGATAACCAGTGTGATGTCGTTTATATCAGTCAGCCGATAACAGAGTGCCACTTGGAGAATCAAAGATCAATATTATCTTCTCGGAAAACAGCCAGGAAGAGTACTCGAGGATACTTCTTCAATGGTGATTGTTGTGAGCTGCCAACTGTTCGCACGCTGGCCAGAAATTTACACTCTCAAGAAAAAGCGAGCTGTTCAACAGTGGAGCCAGAGGCAGTGGTCACTGCCAAGCAGACCCTCATACTTTCCGTCCCTGGACCTGCTGTGGATGTGCAGTGTCCCAGAGAAGACGACCATGAAGAACCAAGTAAAGAAATAACCTCCCTCAAGGAAGGAGAAAGAGAAGCTTCCTCTGAAAAGGAATCTCAGGAGCCTGAGGTTTGCCCCATGACAAATAAACCAAATCCGAGCAGTTCTCCCAGGTCAGAGGAAATGACAGCCTCCAGCTTGGCATCGCCTCTCCCAGCTCATCTTCCCGAAGAGGACACGCCAGAAGGTAGCTCCATGGTCTCAACTCCCACAGCAAGTGGGGTGGCTTCCCCTGAACAAGATCAGCAACCAGTCCAACTGCTGGATATCAAGGAGGGGACTGTCATCCAAGACGGTCACCTGGTTTCCTCTGCTGAGAGTATTTCTGAGGGAGGCAGTGGCAATGTGGTTTCTAGGCCTCATTCTTCTCCTGAAATAGTCAGCAGAGAGGAGGGTCCTCTGGGCTTAGAAAGTCAAAGTCCGCCGGTGGGTTTGGAGCCTCCCCTGAGCCTGGGAAAAGCTGAAGACAACCAAAGCATCAGTACTGAGGCCAAGACTGAAGAAGACACTCAGGAGCTGGATACCTGCCCACCCTTGAAGGAAAGCAGCACTTTCACTAATGAAAACCCCAGAGAAATTGAGGACAGTGAGGCAGCAGTTGGTACAGGAAAATCAGAGGGACAGAGCAGTGATGTAAAACTTTGTTCAGAAAAAGATACGTCCGATCAAAACATTGATTCACCTGAAGAGAATGTGGACAAGAAGAAAAAAAGTAAAAAACTCCCTGAGGCCTCTGACAGGTGCCTAAGGAGTCAGCTTTCAGATCCTCCCTCTGCGGATAGGTGCCTGAGAAGTCAAAGTTCAGATTCTTCCTCTCCTTGTCCTGAGATCAAGATTTCTAAAAATCCTGGTATGAAACGTTCTAAAAAAGAAGGGTGCCCTGGGGAGACAGCATCTGAGGGCCTTCTGGCTGACGGCTTCCATACAAAAGGTCTGGAGGACACTGAAAACCCAGGTGTTGATGAAAATCCCTCTGAGAAAGACACTGAGCAGGAGGGTGAAGGAGGTGGGATCATCACCAGGCAGACTTTTAAAAACATGCTGGCAAAAGAAGTCAAGGGGGAAGAAGGAGATATTTTCCCCAGCAATGATCCCATAACCACAGTGGGCCAACCCCTGCCTGGAGAGAGACTGGAAATCTATGTTCAGTCTAAGTTAGGGGAGAAAAATGCTCATGACCCCTCCGAAAGTATTCCTTGTACTTTCCCAGAACAATCAAAAGAGAAGCCAGAACCAATTCCCACACAAGATCTGGAGGAGGTTGTGAATGAGGTCGGCACTGAAAACACCCAGTGTAAAGATGGTGAAAGTGACCTGCCGTCCAGTGCACTGGGCTTGTCAGGTAGTGGAAGTGGTGATGCTGCTGGGCCCCCAAAATGGGTACCGAGGCTTACAAGACTGACCTCTTCAACCTACAACCTAAGACATGCTCATTCTCTGGACTCCTCAGACACTGCAAGAGTGACTTCAGAAAAGGAAGCAGCACAAGGAAACCCAATGCCAAAGGAAGATGAAGCTTCGGAGAGTGGAGATCCCTTAGATGAGGAGGATGTGGACCCCGTGGTGGACGACCAGCCAAAGTTTGTGGAATGGTGTGCAGAGGAGGAGAACCAAGAGCTTATTGCCAACTTCAATGCCCAGTACATGAGAGTTCAGAAGGGCTGGATCCAGTTGGAGAAAGAAGCCCAGCCAACACCAAGATCAAGGAACAAGTCAGATAAACTGAAGGAGATTTGGAAAAGCAAGAAAAGGTCACGGAAATGTAGGGGTTCATTGGAGGTTCAAAAGTTTTCTCCTGTTCAGATGCTGTTTATGACAAACTTTAAATTATCTAATGTTTGCAAATGGTTCTTAGAGACTACTGAAACCCGGTCTCTGGTGATCGTGAAGAAGCTCAACACTCGTCTTCCAGGAGACATCCCCCCCGTCAAGCATCCTCTTCAGAAGTACTCTCCTTCCAGCCTGTACCCCAGTTCACTACAGGCTGAGCGCTTAAAAAAGCACTTGAAGAAATTTCCTGGAGCTACTCCTGCTAGGAACAATTGGAAAACACAGAAGCTCTGGGCCAAATTTCGAGAAAATCCTGACCAGGTGGAGTCAGAGGACACCAGTGACGTCAGCCTCGGCCCCGGTTCTGAAGACAGCGTAGAGGAAGTCAAGGAAAGACGAAGTAGCCATCCTCCCACAAACTCACCTACCCCAGCCAGTACCCGGATCCTCAGAAAATACTCCAATATTCGAGGAAAGCTGAGAGCCCAGCAATGTTTGATCAAGAGTGAGAAAATGGAAAGCCCGTTTGGGCAGGCTGTGGAAAGTAAACAGAGTTGTAAGAGTGTATGCATCAACCCTCTGATGTCCCCCAAGCTTGCTCTGCAGGTGGACGCGGATGGGTTTCCTATTAAGCCCAAGAGCACCGACGGAATGAAGGGAAGGAAAGGGAAGCAGATGACTGAAGTCTTGCCGAAAGCAGAAGTGCAGAATAAACGCAAGAGGACAGAAGGCGGCAGCACTCAGGACAGGAAGGACAAGGGACCGGTGGTGAAAGCCAGCAAAGACAAGCATCCTGATGGAACCACCAAAACGCCTGCTGCCAAGAAGCCAGCTGCAAGGGACAGAATCAGCCAACTGCCCAGAAAGACATCCTTAAAAGAGAATAAAGTGAAGATCCCTAAAAAGTCTCCTGGGAAGAACTGCCCTCCCTCTAGAAGGGAAAAAGAGAATACAAACAAAAGACCCACACAGCCCCCTGCCTCGGAGGCAGGGATGAAACCTGCAAAGCAAAAGGGGGCAGGTGAGTGCTCTTCCAGGCCGCAGAAAGCTGCCAGCAGGAAGCAGAGCAGCGGGAAGACTCGGGCCAGACCCTTGACAAAAACCCCGGAGAGCAGTGCAGCCCAGAGAAAGCGAAAACTAAAGGCAAAGCTGGACTCTTCTCACAGCAAACGGAGACGGCTGGATGCAAAGTGATCGGAAGGCTGGCAGCCACGAGTTAAAACTGTCCTGCAGAAGTAACCCTGCATTGTGCATTAACTAACTCTGCTTTTATAAGCTTATCCAGCCTTTCAAAGCTGCAGGGAACAGAGAACACCACAACTGAAGATGCCAGAAAATGCATCTCAGATGGAGAAGGGAACTTGCAGAGTCTTTCTCTGAGGCTGAGTAAGGGAAGTTATATATTATATTCTGATTGTTCCTTGGGTTTTAAACTTGGAACCAAGCAGTTTTAGTTTTTAAAAGTACAGTGCCTTATTTATCCTTTTTGTTTTTAAATTTACGAAAGCTAAAAAGCTGATCTATGTGATAAAGGCTTGTATTTTATACTTGATGCACAAGCACTTGTAGCCAAGAAGATCACCGTCATGCACAGAAAAGTAGCTTTTCAGCAGCCGCCCTGCAGCGTCTGTCCATGAGCAGATGCTCCTCTTTGCAAACCCAAGCAGTGAACTTCCCTCTCCGTCTTGTTTGTTTGTTTAAATGATATTCGAAAGCTAAACCAAATCATTTTTATGGTATGTGGAGATTGCAGAGGGAATTTATAATTATTATGATAGATGAGTATTTCTGTTACTCCTTTTTAAAAAAATCAGATTCATTATTGGTCACTCCTCCCACTTTTGACTTTATGTCATTTAAAAAAATGTATTCTAAATGATGCGCCCATGGGACAAAAGATGGGTCACAAGGTGTTACTATTGGGTTAGGACCTCTAAAAATTATTTACATCCCCCAGGTGATTTACATTACTGATTCTTACCATCCTTTTCATTTTTGGCCTTGCAAGCTTGCTGACATTCGAATAAGGCTTTTACCTGACTTCAGCAGGGGGGAAATGTAGGATTTTTTTTTTTTCATCTTGTAACTGTAACTTGACAATTAGGATGAGAGTGACTGTTCTAATCTTCTTTCTTACCCTGAATATTTCCATATTCGAAGAAAGCCAAGTTGTTATTTCCAGTAATAGAAAAGTTTAGGAGTTTGTGTTCATGTACATTTGGGTGCATTTGCCTGTGGTTATCAGCCACAGATGTTTCCCAGCCCCAGTACAGTAAAATTCTTTCTTCCCCATGCAGTGTGCTAGGGTGTTCATGAGCTGCATAAGTAGCACAGGCCAGATGGTTCAAATGTGGCCCAGGGTCTCTACATGAGGATCCGTAACACCAGTTTGGCGCCAGACTCAGAAAGGTCTAAACAGCACAGAGTCACGTGAAGGTCAGAGCAACCTTGCAGTTGGAGGAAGCAGCTCAGCATCTTGTAGCGGGGCCCACATCCCTCCTCCCACCTGGAGCTGATGTTCAGTTGGCTTGTCCCAATGTGAATGTACGTGTTTCGTGTTTCGAGTGGGTGTTAGCATTCTGACTGATGAGCACCGTACTGGTACTTAACGCTTGGAGTATCACTCTTGCCTCTCTCACAGCAGGTTCTGTTCTTTGGCTCAAAGGTGAGAGCTGCAGTGTTTGTAACTAATGTTGTTTGCCTTTCCCTAATGACGCCTGAGGTGGTTGCATTAGTTTTACCTTGGTGCCTGTAACTTTGCTCCATTACAATGCAGTGTGTGCTCAGCATTTCCACTGGGCCACTCTGCAAAACAGGCTTGGTTGTGAAAGCTCCTCTGCTGTGCTCTGTCACAGAAGTAGGCTTGTATGGACAGGGGCTCCTCTGTCCTTTTTACTAAAACGTTTCCATTTAGATTGTTTAGGTAAACCCAGATGGACTTTTTTCATGCATAGTTCCATCAACTCATGATAAAACAGGGCTTCTACCCATTCTGTTAAAGGTTTGCTGTATATAATGAGAACTTCTGCTGACTGGATAGGACTGGAGAGAAAGTTCGATTCATGGGAAATTGAGAATTGTGTTGAATTTCATAGACTATCTTCAATGAAGCCTTGACTTTCTTTCCCTTTATGTCTCCTCTATCCCATGAGTCTCTTTTCTTTTTGTTTTAATATCTTTGACTTTGGCCATTCAAGAGCTACCTATATGAATGAAACTGCTGAGTGTGTATGTTGGGCAGCCCTTTCTCAGCATTAAGTTGCACAGAAGCATTAGTGTGTTTTGAGTAGGTTCGGTTAATCTTTGAAAGTGGTTTTGAAGTTATTAAGAAATATTCTCATATAGTCGTCACTGGATCCTGTTTTTGTGGTGACTTCAACAGCCAAGGTTTGCTGAGGCCACATGTGCTGACTCGAGGTGCCCCCCTTAGCGGCACGCAGATAGATGCCTTGTAGCGCTGCTTGGATGAGGTTCGGGAGAGGTATGAGGCAGTGAGCAGCTGCAACCCATCCAGTTCCAGGCTTATAACACATTCCATTACCTTCCTAAGTTCTTTTTCATTTTTAAAAGCGTGTTTCAAGATAATAGCCTTTTCTGTCATTTTAGGCAGCAGTTGAGAAAAGGTATCAATGTGTATGCATTTTTTTATATATATATACACTGCAGTGGTCATCTTTAAAATCAGCTTAACATTTTAGAGTAGTGACAACACTTCAATAGACTGAGAGTCTACATAATTAGAACACTTAAAAGTTTAGAGGTATTTTTATATTTGTTGAATCTCATTTTTGCTGAGTCAGTTAATTTTGCTAATAGCAGAAGGGGGGACAAATGAACTTGAGGGCTGGCTCTGAAATGCCCTTTTACACTTACAACTGATGTTGTCTAGCTGCTCCTAGACACCTCCAAGCCAGACCTGCAGCTGACTCAAGTCTCCCCTGGTTTTCCCTGTCTTGCAAAGACGTCCTCTTTATAGCTGTCGTCACAGTATGGCTGGCCACCAGATGCAAAGGCAGTCTGTCCCACATTCCAGATTCCAAATCACAAAAGAATTCTGCTCCTGGGGCTAGCACCATGACTGACCCAGCACCAGAGCTGAAGTTGCTGACCAGAGAACGCTGGTATTACCTCTGAGCTTCTGGGAGAGCTCCAGGGAAGCAGTCTCAGAAGCTCTACCTTAGCTCCCCAGAGCTGGGCTCTCTTTGGGAGATCCCATCTTCTGGCTCCCACTTCCTGGCCCCTAAGGCTCCCTGGGTTTGGGAGGACAACATGCAGACCCTCCCTAGTCAGGGCCCAGAGCCTCACCACAGCGCTCCCTCAGACCCCAAGCAAGCTACAGCACACAGGGAGGCAGCCACCCTTTATTCTGCTCTTAAGGCTTCCTGCACAGGAACGTCACTACTGTCTGTCAGTCTGTAGTTGCTAGATCCTTGGGGCCCATAGGTAAGCCAGTTCTGTCACATCTGTATTTCAGTAAAGATTTCTACACAACCCTTCTCTGAAAACAATAATCTTGGGCTGTGGGTTTGGTTCTTGAGGTAGTATGGATAGGAGAGGTGCATGTCGCATCCCTTCACAGATGTGGTGCTCCTGATGGGCTCCTCTGTGCACTTCTCAATGTTCATGTAGGATATCAGTGGAACATGTCACTTCAAGACAGTTGCTTTGAACTGAAGTTTGGTCTCTTTCCTGCCTTGTGATGGATTGTGTAGTAAGGGCTGTAGCTGTTACTTTCCTCTCTGGGCGGTGTCTTGCTGATTGAAGGACCTGAGAGCTAAGTAAGAAAGGACAGCATGCGACACAATGCAGACATCACCCTCCATGAGTCTGGTGGCTTGTCACCACACCTGGGACTATTTTGGAATTTCCCAGGGTGCTGGGTCCAGGAACCACCCCCGTTCCTTTTGGTTTCCTGTCAGCCCACACAAGCCATCTTTTTTACAGACACCCTATCAAGGGTCTGTAGAATATGGGCTGGTCGCTCTTTTGTAAATAAAAGTTTATTGGAACATAGCCATGCCCGTTTGTTTATGTATCTTTCATAGCTGCTTTCCAGCACAGCAGAGTATCTACAACAGAGACCATATGGTCTGCAAAGCTGGAAAGATTTACTGTCTGGGCTTTTCAGAAAAAATTTGCCAACCTTCCTTGCTTAAGAAAATAATCCTTTTTCAAGAACAAACTTTGCATGGTTGATCTTTCAATCTTTCTTTTGCCTCCCCGTCCTTCTTTTCTTTTCTTCTTTTTCCTCCTTATCTTCCCTCAGTTTTGTTCTTCCTTTTATATTTCTTTCTTTCTCCTTGCTGCAGAAGAGACATGGTGTGTTGTTACAGCACACTGAATACATCTCCTAACACCTGAGCTGCTGCAGCCTCACATCTGCCTTCTCCAAGCTGCCCACAGTGAGGCCTCCGGCAGCCTCCAGAGTCAGGCCCCACAGGTGAGGAGGGCTTCAGAGTTCTCGCTGCAGCCCAGGCCTCTCATTTCACTCTGTCCTTATCTTAAGACCTGACTCTGGCTTCACATCTTGAGTGTTCCTCAGACAAGCCAAGATTTGGGTTTTGTTTGTTTGTTTGTTTTCAAAATTAATTGAGAATACTTTAGTTAGAGGCTCAGTTTTCTGAGCCCCATGTTTAGGGAAAATACGGAAAAGGCCTTTTCACAGAAGGAAAACAAAGTGCAGTCACTAACCCAAAGTACTCATTATATAATGTTTTTGACCAACTTCTAGGAGAATAAAAATGTATCAGTACTGATAGTTTTTTAGTCACATGCTCTCCTTTCAAAATAACTTCATTAAAGGCAAACCAACAAATAAAAAAAAAATAGGGGCTTGCTTTGAACATGCTTTTAGGAAAGAATAGGAAATTGGAGCACATTAGAACCTGAGTATGACTGCAAAATTGTCCATTGTGTCTTTGGGTAAAATCCAGTCGGCCTCCAAGCTGTTGGTCTTTCCTCTCCCCAACAAGTCAAGGACAAGCTTCTGTACTATTCTGCAAATTAAGTTGAATATCGGGTTAGTGAAAAAATTTCTGTTAGTGGCCCCAGAACAGTGATGATTTCAATTATTTTGAAACAGTTAATTATTATTTTGACTTCTCAGCTATTAATTTTTGTTTTCTTATGGCTTGATGTCCACTGAAATGCTGGAATTTTTTCCTACAAGTATGAAATCGTGTCTATGTATATCTCATTGGGAAGGCAGTCCTCACACGCTCAGCAGTAAGCATTCTTCCCCAGCTTGCTCCCAAATCCTTTTCAGGGAAGAAATGAAAATCAAAAGATTATTGTATTTAAAACAAGCAGAATTGTGGAAAGCCTTTTGAAGCAACCTTCAATAAAGTTCATCCCTTGAAATGTCAGAACAAACTGCTGTTCTACAGTGGACAGATTGGAAGACTTGAAGGTCTGACCTCTCTCCTTGAACGATATTAAGTCATACTCAGGCAGAAACCCAGAGCTCTCTGATGCTGCTTCCGACTTCGGGCTTTGCCCTGTTGTGCCGGGGGACCCAGAAGACCACCTGGGGCATTTCTGCAGATAGTATGCTTGCTCATGCTTTTGCTCTTGGAATTGAGCCAGCACTGGTCAGTTCCTTCCATTACCTCCCATCTGCCTGAACTTCCCTTTCCCAGAGCACTGGTGGTGTACTGCTCGGTGCTCAGGTGACATCCTTGTCTTCGGGGTTCAGTGGGGCAGCTGTGTGGTTATGCCCACCTGGCAAGCACAGTGATGCACAGAGGCTTTCTCCCCTACCTGAGACCAGTCCACGTCACACAAGGTACTCAGCAGTAGGCAAGGTATGTGAAAGAACAGGTTGCCTATGAAACAGCCAACAACAGCAGCAAAAAACAGGTGTTTAAGGTTTTATAATATACCAGAGGTTGGAGGAATGCATTTTACCTTTTTAAAAAAAAGGATTGTGTTAAAAAAATAAATAAATAACCGGGACTTACTGTGTAGCTGACACAGCCTAAAATATAAAATATCCACCACCTGGCTATTTACAAAAAAGGTTTCCTGGCCCTTGTAGTGTGTCATTTGAGGTCAGTTGTGCAGTTAGGCACAAACGTTTTTCCTGCATTCCAGCCTCGCACCGTTTCTGTCCTTTCAGACGGCGGGGAGCATCTTGCCACGCCGTCTCGGCACACAGCCGTTCTCGCACGCTACTTTGTGAGCAATGCTTGTGCGCTAAAGAAAACATATTCCCCTTCGTTGATTGAGTATTTGTTGAATCATGATCTCATCTAGTAGGATAAGTAGTTAAAACTAGAAGTACAACGTCTTTTAAGTCTTCCTCTGTGGCAAACAAATTTAGTAATGGACCTGAAGCCGAAATAGTGCCTCTCCTGGCCAGCCCTAGTGGGCTCCTTTCAGCCCCAGCGCTCTCCTTTTCTTTTCTGTGTACAGTATATTTGCAAGCTCGCTCCCCAAGCTTCGGTCACTATTTGTGAATATAACTGGCCGGCCTGGGCCTGTTTGAACCTCGAATCCAGCCTAGCCGTTCTTCGCTCTCCTAGAAACACCAGCATGTTGATGGCCCTGGTTGGCACACCAGCAGCTATAGCCTGAAGCAGCTCAGAGCCCTCCGGCCTGGCTCGGCTCATTTGGGGGAGCCGTCCTAGACATCTCACCTCTTCCCTCTCTGCTTAGGCCACCCAGCCCCCTTCCAGGAGGTGTCTTCTTGGAAACGGTCTCCCGTCTCCTGAGCACGTCATTGACCACAGACGTGTCATTCTAGAAGCGTCTTTCTCTCCGTAACTCTTTTTTTTCCTTCTAGAATTTAGCGGTTGGGTCCGGATGCTCCTCAGTTTATCAGCTTTTCAGCCCACTTGTTTTCTACAATCTGCACTTCATGCTTCTCGCTGCTGAAGCTGTATGTAGTATTTGGGAGGTGTGTGTGTGGGAAAGATGCTCTACAGACAAGATGCGCATAATTTTGTATATTTATACCACAGGGATTTGTTTTAGAGCCGCTGTAGCTTAAGGCTATTAGTTTCACCAGTGTTCTAGGAGACTGTGATATGGACTATGGTTTCAAATACGTTATATAATACATAGTTAGTTATACACCACACCGTGGAATTTATTTCACTGTGTAAATAGTGATATTTTCCTGTTCAAATGCTTCTATAGAAAATATTTATTTTAACAACAAAAAATTAACTGTCAAAAGGGCTTTCCAAAAAAGTGTTCTTTCTAGCCACTCATCTTCCCCAATTACCGTGCTCATCCATTAAACCCCCAAACAACATCGTGAAGGCAGAGGGTGCAGCCTTGAAACCTTCCCTCTGTTTGGGCATATGCAATGTGGATTGGGAACCTGAGTGCTTCCCCCCACTGCCATCCCATCCCAGAACAAAGTGGGTCTCCTACCACCGGTATGGCTGTGCCAGGCATGGCACCAGGGCTCGCCTGAAGCAGCCCACATTTTGCATACGCAGTTAATATCTTCCGACTGTCCAACAGCCTGTAGAGGGAAATGAGCCTTAGTTGTAACCCCAAGGAAATCCAAACCCATACCTGTGGGATATGGAGAAACCACTGGCTGCCTAAAGAAAGCATTAAGATAGGTTTTAGTCTTTCTCATGTTTGTGAAAGACACACACCTATTCACAGTCATTAACCATGGGAGATAAGCGTGTTTCCTTCTGCACCTTGGCAGCACTCACGGGCACCTCAACTCTCCTCCTCCTTGTCCTCCTCCCTGTCTCAGCAAGCATCTGTGCAGACGTGGGCCAGTCCCACCCGCAACCCGTGGTTACAGAATGAGACCGTCTGTTCTAAGATGTGTGCAGCTTTTTACTTCTCAGGAGTCTTGGTCTGTGATTCACAGCACCCCTAGATGTAAAGGAACTGATGGCTTTATGATCATGTTCCTCTTCCCTGTGCCCCATTCCTGGGCACCTCTGTTGAGTTGTGATTCTTGTTCCGCCCAGCGGCTGGACTGAGAACCAAGGCTCTGGGACCGCAGAGTGCTTGGGACTGGACACACGGGGGGTTTTGTCCTCCAGTTGAATTGTAATTTGCATGTTTTCTAATGGCCTCTCTTTTTTCTAACAAATGAGGAGGACACTTGAACAGTAATGCTGGAGAATGTTTTTTCTAAGTTACTATTTGTAAGCAAATCTGATTTTAAGATGAAATGTGAAAGGGTAACTAGGTGCCAGGGAATTTAGCACTGAACTAAACAGTCAACACTTTTTTAACCTTTGCAGGAGGAAATAGATTTTGCTCTCATCTAATGTTCACAAGAAGTAATGTTGTAAATAGTTTTTAAAAATATTTATTATGTGTGCTGTATACAGATTCACGTTCTGAGTGGTGTTGGTCTGCACTGTAGTATTGTAGAAGGATATATTTTGAGCAGTGGACTTACTTTCATAACACAGTTCACACATGGAGAAAGAACAGAAACCAGCAGGTTGAGAGCTGTTTGGGGCATTTGATCTGTAATGCTATATCAATCCAAGCTTTAACTGCCCCCTCTTCTCTTCTGGTTATGTTATATGTTATATATATTATACATACATACATATATGTATGTATATTATATATGATAAACTGGTCAGTTCCCAGATCTGCAGAGCAGATTTCCAGGTGTTCTTTCTGATGTGTTGCGCATAAGCAATAAGATCCTAGGAAATAACATTTATTCTGGGCTCTGCGTTGGCCCTTGTCTCAGAGGATAGGGTGGGGGTAGAACAGCTCTTGCTAAGACCTCTTGCCTTTGCCGGAGAGGTGGCTATACTTGAATTGTTGCTTCTGTTTGTCTGCACGCTGCTTCTTGTCATACAACTCTAGCAATGGATGAGAAATCTGCCAGCACCAGACACATCAAAATTTGGGCATGGAGATTGAAAAATGATCATTTTTCCATGAATTTGTAGGGCTTCTAGAATCTAGTTGAGGCAAAGCTCATTTGGCTGTAAACATAAGAATTTTTTATGTTAAGAATTTAAATTGCCAGCTAAAAGTCCTTTGAGTCTATCTGCCCTGCCTTTGAAGATTAAGCCCATTTCCTGGGGTCCTCCTCTGTGCCTGGGTTTGAAATGTCTGGGGTAAAAACCCTTTAGAGCTGAGCGAGGCAGGCAGTCCCTCTTCCATGGCTTCCAGCGTGTCCAGTTCCGCAGCTTTCTGAGCTGTTTAGCAGCCTCTCCTGTGACCGTCCTAAACTTTATGAAAAATACCCCACACCCAAATAACCATGAATAGAATAATGTAGTTTTTTAGACTTTTTGGATATGTCTTCTCTTTTGTATTTATGATGGTGTTTGGAATTTTTCACTAGTGTTTTTTTAGATTGAAGTGGGTGCGTTAGGATAAAACTTTCCATTGCTGAGCCTGAAAGCAAGCAAGAGGAAAGAAACTGACCTATATTGTGTCATTGGGAAGGTGACTACTCGTGGTGGTGGGAGGGCGGGGAGGGGGCATTGTAGATTATGTGGGAGTAAAATAGAACTATGGCCTGAGGCTCCCCAAGTATTATTACCTTGTAATAAATAATCCCCTTATTAGCCTCACTTAATCTCAATAGAAGCCTGCTGTTTACCCTCAGGGAACAAGTAGTTTTCAAAATTGAGCTCCTCCAAGGTCACTGGCCAGTGCCTGTGTGGAGGCACTGGTCGTCTTTGTGAACTCATGGCATTATTTTCCCATATGCATTATGATACTAAGAAATTCAACCCCAACCTGTATGAAAAGCACAGCCCAGGGTCCTACTTCAGGCTAGAGTCAATGCCTTTCAGGGGCCAGGGGGGCATAGGAGGCCCATGCAATTTAACTGAAGCTCAGGTGCCGTGTTGGGTTTTTATTCTTTTTAGGCCACAACCCTTCAGAATGAGATTAGGGCAGGGGCTGCTGATCCGGCTGTGGATCCAGGGAGCTCTAAGATGAATCTCTACCGTTCCTTTAAGGTCTTTCTGGTTCCTCCCAGTGTTGTCATTGCCGAGGTCAATCTTGTAGTTGTTCAGATGTGCTCCTTTTTGCTGTCTTGTGAGTCTTAGCCAGTGATCCAGATGCCCAAGGAGAGAGTCTCCGGAGGGCCTAGCCCCTGTCCAGTACCAAGCGTGTGCTCCTAACCTATGCGAAGGTGGTCTTTCCAAAAGCAGTGAATTGAGAAACTCTGCAGATGGTAATCTGGATGATCAGCGTGTATCTCTTGGGCCTGGATTTCCATGATGTTAGTGAGTGTAGGAAAATACTGTGTCTTTAATGGATGAAAATTCAATGTATGCTGTGAATTTGTTGGTTTGAAACATTGAAAAATTTTCATTAGACAATGTTTACATACCTCACCTGAAGAACCTTTGAGAGTGTATATATGAAATTTAAAAATATATTAAGTTGCTTTAAAACAATATGTATAGCTATAAAAGTTGGAGTTATTTTAACTTTGAATATGTACCACGTCTCTTAAATATTGGAATCTGTGGATTTTTTGTGCTTCTGTGTTTTACTTTCCTATTAGGCCATATAGGAAACTGTGTTCTTGTTACTGGTAAAGGGGCCCTCACTGAAATCCAAGCTTGGAAGGATTTCCTTTGTTGTTTCAGATTTTCTTGTTTGGGTTTGAGGGATGGGGTATGGAACTAGAGGATGTGTGGGAGGGATTTCTCTAACATTGACATCTATTCCATGAGCTTTTTCTAGGCGCTTATTTTATTGCAGCGTATTAAACTTCTTTGATATTAAAGTGTGTTTGTGTAGTTACTGGAGAGGGAACAGAATGCATGGAAGCCCAGTATTACACTTGCAGCCTCTGGCGAAGTTGAGAAGTTGCCAGAAGGAACAAAAAGCAATACTTCTTTGTACTTTTGCCTCAACCGCGGTGTTGGGACTTAACGGAGCACTGTTTGGTAGATCTGTGGCCATTTTGTGAGGTATGCCTAACTTCAGGGGCAAGAGAACACCATGGATGAATCCTTGGGAATTCCCACCGCAGACTTGGAAAGGTGCCCGTGCTTCATCCTAGGGGCAGAGAGCAGCTGAGCCAGGTAAGCCACTGTTAAATTTGGGGGTGATCCGTACAGCCCCCGAGGAGGGCTGCCCCCATTCTCTAGAGTCCATTTGGGGCCTGGCAGAAAGCTGGCAGGAAATTCCTGCATTTCCTAGCCTTGTGACCTGTTCCACTGTATTTTTTCAGTTCTGCTTGAGCGGGGTCCATGTAAGCATCCAGGGGACAGTGATTCCTGTGGAATCAGCCATGATTTCATTAATAAATTAGAGGATGGTGGCCACTGACACACAGAACTATATCCAGTAAACATAACCCTGCAGCTGACAATTGGGCTACCTCTCAGCCTGGATTAGGAGAGACCTCCTGTTCCGTGTTAGGACTTTCCATTGTTAAAAGAGACTTCTTTTCCTCCCATATTGATCCTACGGTAGAATATCTAGACTGTATCTCAGAGGTGCAGACTGACTGGCTGGGGGTGAGGGATCATCTGGAGAATTCTCTCTTGAGAGTGCAGGGCATCAGGACAATAGGGACGCATTAGCGCCGATCTCAGGAAAACTAGGCAATGCTAGTTGGAAGCATGGTCATTCATTCTTTCTGTTGCTTCCACTCCCCAGCCAAGCCCTGCTATGCCCATTTCCTTGGCTGGGGATTTCCTTTGAACTGTTAAATTTGCTCCTTACTTCACTTTAACTCAGAGGTTGTAAACTGGTGGCTCACAGATGTGTTTTACTTAGCCTAGTGTTTAAAAAATTATACACTATGGGTGTTGACATAAAATTTGGGTTTCTGGCTTCTCTTTTAGAAAATGATAGTGAAGATCTGGTAAGGTTAGTGCATGGTAAGAATCCACTGGAGCTCAGTAGATTGGAAAGTGTGACTTTAAGGTCACCACAATCCCTTTTTTCTTTAACAGTAGGGAAATGGGTCTCTTTATCAGAAGTGATACAAACAATGGGCCAGACAGACATGTAGCCGATTATCAGAAGTGATACAAACAATGGGCCAGACAGGCATGTAGCCGATTGACTTACTTAGGTAACCCACTGTCCAGACACTTGAGCTTACAACCGTATTTTAACCCATTTTCTCTCCTATACCCAGGTCATTACATTGCTTCCCAAATGGCTAATTGCTTTGCAGGCACTGCTGTTAACCATCACTGCCCACTTTCAAGGTGACCACGTGCTGTTAAGGAATGACTTGGGCAACCATCATTATGATCTAGTAGGAAATCAGTCTGTAGTTGTGGCAACAGAGGAGGGCCAGCTGGGTTCCCTTGGTGGTAGGGGCCTTGCCCCACCTGACTACCAGGGCTGGGTCTCCCCTAGATGCTCATATCATACATCCTACAAAACTCCTAATAGCAATTTTGCAGTCTGAAATCATAGTGGAACTACCATAGAAGTATGTTTGCCTTCTTTCTCTGCTGATCCCTGTGAACCCCTGGTTCATGGTGACAGGTTAACCTTATAGGACAGTTTCAGAAGCCACATTGCTTTCTAATCTGTAGCCCTGATGAACTGAAACCTTCAGAGCCAGGTCAAATGTGGGTGTGGCTCTGTTGGCAAACACAAAATATGGGTGTGGGAAACAAGGCTGAGCAGCCTCTCCACGTCTCTGTGTCTGCTGTGCCATGCCTGGGTCTGCCTATCCTGACATCCCCAGGGAGCTCTGACCCAGCCATCCCCCGGGACTCCCCTTCCTCCTTCAGGAGGAACCCATCTCCTCTGCCACTTCAGGAAGACCAGAGAGTTCCAAGGGCAGATGTCCTATATGTGCTACATCTGAGGGCCATCTCTGGATTATGGCCAGTGTGTGGACAGCTCAGAAACCCCCAAGCCCTGGGAGGCAGCCATGTCAGCAGCCCCGGGCTCATCTTTGGTGCAGAAAAAGAGATCAACAAGGCAGAACCTGAGTGAATCAATGTCGTGTTCACATGGAAGACAACAGACAATATCCAGCACGTTCTAGAACAATTCTAGGGAAAGGGTGGGTGTGGCTCTCTCACAGGCCTGTTCTAAACCTGTCTCTCTAAAAGAGTGACAAGACTGCAGAAACCCCTAAACAAAATGTCACAACCACACCGCATCTGAAAAGCAAAACGAGACACCAGATATTGACTTTAACATATAAAAATACTGTAACAAAATGAAATACAAATATATATATTAGAATCTGTTAAGTATTCTGTATAAAGAGATACTTTCATGGTTAGGCTAATAGCAGGCAAAAAGGAGACGAGTCTGGCCTTTTCCTAACACCTTCACAGGAAGCCAGGGCTGCTGTGGCCAGCAGTGGCAGCAGCAACCCCAGGACTTGTCCTGCTTGTGTCTCTTCAGCGCGTATTTAATGGAGAGAGTCAGTGGCGACATCAAAGCGATCGAAGGTCTTTACTGAAGGGGTGACCAGGTATGGAGGTGGTTTAGCAGAGATGATCTGGCCAGAGCCTTCTGGGCCTCAGTGCGAACAGGCAAGCGGAGTGCTGATCCGGCTCCTTAGCAACTTGCAGGTTGGTGGGTAAGCTGAGGGAATGTGGATCTGGGCCATGGAGCTCGGCCCCCTGCTGCCTGCACTCCTGTGGCAGAGCCCAGCCTTCCAGCTTGACAGAGGGTGAGCATGGGGCCATGTGGGGTGTCACGGGGTGGGTGAGGGCCATGGCCAGCTCACAAGGTACTCCCTGTGAACAGACCCCCCAACCCCCTGGCATGTGGGAGTGCAGGACTCCTGGCAGCCATCACCTATCTGCAGGTGAAGAGGCTGCTGTCGGTCGGTGCCCCTCAAGCCCCGGGAGCCTCATCTACTCCAGGTCAATGGGGAACAGTGATGGCCAAAGGCAGGTAAGTGTCTCAGGGCCGGTGCTCCCAGAATGCCTGTCTTCCGCACAAAGTGAGCTAGCTACACTTGAGCTTTCATCCATAGATCAGCACCTGCCTTATGCTAGAGCTGCTCGCCGCAGTACCCCAGGGGCCCAGAAACTGTAGGTAACAGAGGGATGACATGCAGACCTAGGAGAAGCCTCTCAAAGCCCCCACTGCTGTGCATGGAGGGGAGGGGCGCTGCAGCCTTGCTCAGAACTACAGTAGAGCCCTGTCCCTGGCGAAAAGCCGAGCTGGCCATGAGAACACCTCTGCACTTGGGCAGGACAGATCCCCTTTGCATTAGGGGACTTCCGGAACTCAAACTCACTGGCCAGAGTCCCAGTGTAGTGGAACATGCCAGGTTTCCCCAGTTGTAAGGGGCTCCAGCCCTCTGCTGTTCAGCATCCAGAGCTCCCTCCTCCCCTCCCTCTCCCCGCAGTGACTGAGGATATGGGCACAAGACCACCTCAGCCACACCACAGCCTGCTCCCCGAACCCTGTCTTCTGGTTATAGAGGGAAGGGGTCAGGAAAGGGACATGCTCACTCCCCTTGCCCACTGCGGTCCCCTGGGGCCACACACTTTTGGGGAGACATCTGGGCAGGAGAGTGACCTATCTTCTAGGCAGTTTGCTATTTAAAGATAAGCTTTTTGTGTTTTCTGCATGGAAAAGAAGGATTTGTAGTCACGTGGCCATTCAGTGACTCTTCAGAGTCCTTCCTTGCAAATGCCTAGGTGAGCAGCTCTAGCCTGGGCCAGTGTCTGTGGTTGGTGGTTGGAGCCTTTGGCTCCTCTCTTCCCAGGCATCCTGTTTACTCCTGGGATGCACTACATTCGTTCGTATCTGTCCAGTAGAGCAGCCCCGTACCAGCAGCCCTTAGGCAGGTAAATACCTGTTGATGCGATTAATGACAGTGGATCTTCTGGCTCCTCCAGCCTCCCTTCTGGAGCCACAGTGGGAGGGTCTACATTGCTCCTACCTATGTTCAGTCAAACCACCTCACCATCTGATGGCTGAGGAGACGGAGGCCCAGAGTCACAGAGGCAGCAGAGGTTTCATGGTGCCTGGACTGCTGCTCCCTACTGGTCTGCACTGTGAGGGATCTGAGCCCTGTGTCCATGAGAGCAGACCCCTCCCTGGCTAGGGGCTGGGAGAGCACAGCACCAATACCCCTTTGGTGGTCAGTGTCTGGATGGGGTGGTTATTCAGTTGGAGCCAAGAACTAACCTCCCCTTCACTTCCCCACCCCCATTCTCTCTGGTGGGATCACCACCCCAAACAGAACCAGGGGAAACTGCCTCCACCTTCCTTGAAGCTACTGTGGTCAACCCCTAACTTTAGGATTTAGAAGTCTGGTCCTAAGACCCACCTTCCTCCCCAGCCTCCTTCCCCATGGAGCAGTGGCTTCAGGGCTCCTCAGCCCAGGGGGCAAGGGTCAGTCCCTTCCTGGCCAGCAGGAGGGGCCCTTCCCCTCTGCCGCCTGGCCTACTGCTAGCGAATGCTGCAGCAGCAAGCAGAGCAGAGAGCCAGGCTGGCTACCCCAGGGGAGGCTTCAAGGTCATCCGCAGGGGGCAAGGGCCTTCTGAGGCCAGTATGGGCTACAGGTGAGAAGGAAAAGCTGGTTTGGGAAGGGGCCGGTCCCTTCTTCAGACCCAAGTAGTAAGCAAGCAGGGGGTGTCATCATTCTGCACTCTTGGCCTGACCTCAAGCACACATTCATTCAACAAATATTTATTAAGCGCCTATTTGTGCAAGGCACTTCTGGAGAGGGCAGCCTGCAGCCCGGGCCCCGCCCACCCATCCCGCCCCCAGTGCTGTTACTCTGGGAGGTCGGCCCAGGAGCCGCTCCACTGGACCACACCCCCAGCCCGGCTGCAGGCCATGGGGCTCTGCTGCTGCCGTGTCCCCTTGCCCACCTCACCCCTCCCTGTCCAGCCAGGCACTACGCGCAGACAGCACAGCCACACTTGGTGGGCTTCTCCACCTCCTCCACAAAAGAGGTCCCGTCGCTGCACTCAAAGGTGAACTTCCTCCGCTTCAGCCGCAGGCCCTGGCAGCAGCCCTGACCTGGGCATGAGCCCCGGCACTCCACCCATGACAGCGGCCGCGTGGTCTGGCAGATGGCATAGCCCCTCTGGACCTGGTGAAAGTCCCGGACAGGGTCCCCCCGGCACTCGGACTCTGGATAGGACAGACACCAAGAGAGAGCCTCAGGGCCCACCCGTGGGCCAAGGCCGGCCCATGGGGAGGGCAAGTGGAGGAGGAGAGGCAGCCTCCAAGGACCAGATCCTCCAGCGCTCAGACTCCACCTCCATCCCCACCAGACATGCACATGCACGGTCTTCCTCCTGGGCCCACAGTCCAGTGAGTCGGAAGGAAGAACTTTCTAGCTGCCAGGACCCTCCAGGACAGCGTGGGCTGCCAGGTAAGTGGGCTCCGTGCAAGGGGAGGCTGGCAGCTGGGAAGGCAAAAATAGAGAAGGAAACTGTGCCAGGAGCAGGGGGTCTGCAGGACCCTGAAGGTGCTTGCGTTCTGGACTTCCCTCTGCCCAGCCTCAGCAGTCTCTATTCCAGCAGAAGCATCTTGGTCACAGGGGCCAGGGAGGGCCTGGGAAAGAGTTCCCAACCCTCAGACTTCTGCTGCTTCCAGGGGCCCAAGGTAACAGGGCCAAGATGTGGAGGTCTGGGCAGGAGCTGTTACCCTGGGCAGTCTCTTCTGTAAGAGGAGCCCCTCAGCTACAGGGGTCATGGGTAAGGGGGTACATGCCCTGGGTAAGGGGGCTTCAGGGCAAGCTGGGCCGTGTGTCTGGTGGTGGGGCTCAAAGCCCAGAGGTACTACAGCCCAAGAGCAGTCCAGGGTGCAGGAGAGGGGAGGGGGCACAGAAGGGGATGCCGGGTTTGGAGGAGGAAAAGTCAAGTCACTACTGCAAGTTGTGGAGAGGGCATGTCAGGAGGGGGCCCCTGACCTTGCTCACATAGCTCGCCCGAAAAGCCAGGGTCACACACGCAGTGTGCCCCCTTGGTGGCCGAGGCCTGGCAGTGGCCGTGGAGGCACCGCAGGCCCCCACAGGGGTCCACAAGTGCCCCAGCCTGGTTGCACAGAGCCCCCGAGTACCCATCCTGGCACTGGCAGTTGTAGGAAAGAGCGTCGAGGGGCACACACTTCCCGTGGACACACCTAGAGGGGATGGAGAAAAGGTACGATGAGAATAGGCTGCAGCCAGTCCAGTCCTAGGGCAACCCACAATCCCAATCATGGTGTCAGGAGATGTTATATTGTACCCAAGAACAAAAGGGAGCAAAATGGGATTCTGTCACCCTTGGCCACCCCTAGGGCCTTCTTCCTATTAATAAAAACCGAAAACTAGAAAAAATCAAAATCATTTGTTGGGCCACATGTTCCAGTTTGGAGGGGTTTAAGAATACAGTCCATACAGCAGCCCTCACCCTGGGGAGAGGAGCTGGCGGGCAAGGGAAAGGAACCTGCAGGTGGGGCAGGGGGTGAGGGCTCACTTGTGGCCATGGCAGGGCCCGTCCGCTGGTTGGTCACAGTGTAGGCCCCCCCAGCCAGCCTCACAATGGCACACGGGCCCCGGGGTGGCATTGGGCTGGCAGATGCCATGGAGGCAGTAGAGCTTCCGGCAGGGCTCACAGCCCGGCACCACGCCTGGCTTCATCCGTGTCTTGGTGAAGTCTTGCAGCTCGTTGTTGATGTAGAGGTTTCGGATGCAGCCATGGAAGCTGGTGCCATTGAGGATCTGCCACAGGCGGAAGGCGGCGGAGTTCACATCCACGGGCATCCCTGGGGGGCCGGGGGTGGGCAGGAGGGGACAGAGCTGGGCTGAGGCAGGCTCAGACCATGCCTGGCACTCACCACTGAGGTCCGCTGGGCATCTGCACAGGGTTCCCTCTGCCCTCAGCCTCTGTCCTTCGGTCTCTGCAACCCTGGGCCAAGGTCCTTTGCCACCTTGGAGGGTCCAGACTCCTTTCCCAGAAGAAAAAGAAAACCTGCGCCCTATATGACTAGAGCCCAGGGGCGCCAAGCCTGTAGCAGCCAGCTGACAAAGAGCCCCGGGTGCCTAAGCTCAGGCTGCCCTCGCCCAAGGCTCCTTCCTGCACTGTGGGACACCAGCTCTTACTCCTTACTCAAAGAGCAGCCAGAGGACCTGGGTCTAGAGCTTTGTCACCTGTTTTTGTGGTCGTCACAGCAACCCTCTGAGGTCAGAATGGCTAAACCCCATCTGGTACTCAGTGACTTGCCCTAAGTTGTACAACTAATAAACCACAGAGCTGGAATAAGAACTCAGAGTTCTCTCCTCCCCTCCTGCTCAAGAGTCTCACCAAGGCCCTCCACAGCACTGAGAAAACCCCGCTATTGCAGAAACCTGACTTGTCTGGACCTGGAAATGTCTGCAGGTACAAAGCATGGAAAGCCAGCTGGAGCACCCCAGCTGATGCGGGGACTCTGTGCTGGAGCCTCATGCAGCAGCTCTGGGCTGCGGAGAGCTCCGAGGACCCTGAACACTTGACAAGCTCCTGCTGGTCCAAAGCCAAGAGGAAAGGTTCCCTCTTTAAAACAACTGGGAAAGCTCCAGCTCCCCTTAAGGCTAGGCCTCAGGCCAAACCCAAGGTACCTGTCCTCGGTCAGCCTAGACTCCAGATGGGAAGGGCCATCCACCAGTGGGCTGGAATACCCCCCAGTCCAATGACCTGGGCACCAGCCCTCCTGGCAAGCCTTAGGCCAGAGAGCAACGGAGGCCCCACCTGGAATGGCTGTCGCCATCACCTAAGTGAGCCTCAGCCTCTCCCTGGGCCCCAGGTCCTTACCTCCCACATAGAGGGGGGCCTCGCTGTTCAGCGTGTAGTGTTTGCCAAAATTGTCCATGGTCATGGGACTGCCTCCATCGATGGAGAGATTCACCATCTGGTCAAACGTTACCAGCTCAACGGTATGGAACTGCCCATCATTGATTGTCTCGGCACTGGAAGAAGATGGGGTGCCCCCCCCCCCAGGGAATGGGCTTCAGTTTGGCCCATCTCTGCCTGGGCCCTTCCCCAGAAAGGCCACTGGTACACAGCTGCTTCCCGAGGAATAACATGTCTAAAGGAGGAGGGTGTGTAGACTGTGGCCTAGGGCCTAGTCCCTCCTGCTTCCCTCCTTGGAATTCCCTGGGCAAAGCTGAGCAGTTTGGGACAGGGGTTTCCGACTTACCATCTCTCTCTCCCTTCTAAAGAAACCCCAGTGAGGAGGAGATGGGATAGGGAAGGGTGAGCCCACTGCTCAGGCCTCAGCTCCAAGCTGGGGCCGCACTAGATGGTTCAAAGGCCCTTCCCACTGGAGCAGCACAATTCTGGTGGTCCCAATAACTGCCTTCTCTTGAACCAGGAGACCCTGAGGGAGGGCATTGGGCATGATGGAGCCTTACCTGTAGATGGCAGAGCTGGGGTAGCTGCCTGGGTCATAGCTGACACGCACATGACCCTGGTATAGCTCCACTGCAATGTGGTCATTGTCCCCATTGTACAGCAAGATCCCGTTGTCCTCTGCCGTGGAGACCTATGGGGCAAGGGCACTTTCTCTCCCACATAGCAGTGGCCCAGGGAGGTGGGGCAGATGGGGGATCCACATTTGGAAGACGAGTGCTATGTGCAGAGTGGTGGCCCCTGACAACCCAGCCTACCCAGGGGACACATCCTCCAAGAGATGCTGACAGAAGCTAGTAGCCCCTGGTTCACATGCCATCCACTGCCAGTAGGAGAGGCAGATGGACCAGCTGAGGCCTGGAAACTGTGTGCTAGGAGGGGCAGGTAAGAGACCTAAGGGCACCTGCCCAGAGAGGAAAGTCCAATGGACGTGAGGTAGCCCGTTCTGTGGACCTCTGGGAGCCACCAAGAGGACAAGTAAACGAAGGCTTTTAACAGCCATGACCACCCCAAGCTGGAAGGAGCCATTCATGAGGTAGTACCTGTCTCCGGAGCCATGCGTGCAAAAGCTGGAGCTGTCTTGGGAGGGAGAGCTCTACAGTGCTGTAGGGGCCATGATCCTGCCTTGTCCCGCTTCCCCCACCACTTCTCTGTGTAGTGGTAAAGCGACTCCCTGGTCGCATAGAGCTGGCACAGGGCCCAGGCTGGACCCAGCATAGCACCCCATCTGGCTGGACTTCATGGCTGGGCCAGAGACAGGCAAGTGACTGAAGGCAGGCCAATCAGAATCTTCCCTGAGGTCGGTGACTGCTGTCCAACCAGCTGGCAGGGCGGAGCCTGCAACAGGGCAGCAGGGCAGACCCACCTCTGGAGGTGCCGGAGGATGTGGGGGAATTCATTTTATCAAGCAGTTAGGCTAGCTGTGTTCTTGTAGTGTAGACAGTGAACGTGGGTGGGATGTGAGCGAGGTGATGAAATGGGGGAGCACAGTGAACATGTTGGGAGGCTTAGGGGCTCTGGGAGCAAAGGAGAAAGACGTGGCTGCTGGGGTGGGGAGTGCAGCTGGAGGAAGAGAGCTGGCCAAGGAGGACACGTGGACTTGGATCATTTCATCGTGCACCATTCCCTCTTCTCCGTCCCCAAGAACTGCTGGGCAAACAGTGCCGTTCAAGTGGGATGTGCTTTTAGGCCTCCACAAACTGACCTTGGGAGATGAAATTCAAGACATGGAATGGCAAAGTAAGGGCCCCAGGGCCAGGAGGCTAAAAATACAAGGCCAGAGCTGAAGCCCAGAGCCAACTCTGGCTGTGTTGCAGCCATATGGAGAGTGTGCAGTGCTGGAGACTGGTGCTGAGGAGCAGGCGAGACAGGGCGGCGGGAGAGGACCCCGAGACCCCTTCCCCTGTTCCCTCCTTCCCTGCTCGGAGATTGCTTTTGTGACCCAGTAACCTTCCCACATCTGCTTTACCCACATCCAAAGAGTTTTAATTAACACAGGCTCCTCCCAGTTCTCCCAGGTAGGGATGCCCCTCACTGCTCTGACCTGCCCGACTCCCTTCTCTGACCGGGCACCCTGGGCACGACGCACCTGCAGCGTGATGTTGGCTCGGGGCCAGTTCTGCAGGTCCGTGAACTGCAGGTAGGTGTCCCGATCCACAAAGTTGACACTGAGCAGCTTCTCACACTCAGGGCCGCCAAAGCCTGGGAGGCACTGGCACATGGGCCCGCTGCCCTGGTCCACACAGTTGGCCCCATTCTGGCACTCAGTCCCCTCACAGGGGCTTCTGGGGGCGGGAGCAGGGGAAGGTACCTCACAGAACTGCCCACTGAAAGGGGAAAGATACAGGTCAGAGAAGGCCGAGTAAAAGGTCTCCCATGGTCCTGGAGAGAAATACTGAACCTCATGGGAAACAGAAGATGCTCCTAACGAACACTTTTCCCAAGAGAACTAGGAGCCAGAAGGATACTGAGAACAAGGTGAGAAACAAGGGTGGTCCCTGGAACAGCATCATCGCTCTCCCTTGGGCATCTGTCAGAACAGAAAACCTGAATCTGCTTAATAAGGTCGTGTGTACATTAAAGTTTGAGAAGCACTCACAGCTCAGGGCAGTCAGGTCTGCCAGCAAATTTACTATTGCCACAGGAGAAAAAACAAGCAAGAGAAGACTCAAATGACTAAAGAAATAAAAGGGGACAGGACCACCAGCAGGGAGTTCTGACCCACGCTACATCCCCAGCACCAGGCCTCATGGCCTCGGAGAGCGGAAATGACTGAAAGGTCTCTCCGTGGAGGAACGGATCTGTCCATACAATGGAATACTAGTCGGCCACAAAAAGGAATGCAGTTCTAATGCGTGCTGCCACGCAGATGAAGCCCAAAACCATGATGCCAAGGGAAAGAAGCCAGTCACAGAAGACCACAGATGGTGTGATCCCACTTACAGGAAACATCCCAGACAAGCAACTCTATAGACACAAGTAATAGATTATTGGCTGCCTGGAGCAGAGACTGGGGTGGAGGGTGACAGATAGGAACAGAGTTTCTTCCTGGAGTAATGGAAGTGTTGATTATGGTTAATAGATGCTCAATCCTGATAGTATACTACAAGCCACTGAATTATATACAGAAACTGAGTGAATTATAGCTCAATAAAACCTTTAAAAAAAAAAATACAAGACTCAAGGAGAGCATGGGAGGTAGCTGGCCCGAAGGAGGGGAGGGATGCCCCACCCCAACCTTTCAGAGAAGCCACCTTTATGCCAGGACGGGTCTTCACTGGCTCACTGGACAGATATGTGGCAGGCGCTGGCCAGTACTCTGTACCCACTTCCCAGTCCCTCCACCAAACAGTTTAGGGACCCTGTGCTTATGATCTCAGTGACTGGGGAACTTCCCCAAGGTCACACACCTGGGGAGGCATAGCCACGGTCAGACCCCCAGGATCCAACTTCCAGGCTCAGACCCTTCCTCCCTCCCACCAGCTGTGCTTGGGTGCTCCGGCCAGCTCTGGGGCTGGAAGCCAGGAGGCCTCAGTCGCTCACGGTGCCCTGGGGCCACTCACCTGTAGCCCTCAGCACAGAGGCAGGAGTAGCTGTTGACTTCGTCCACACACTGGGCCCCGTGCTGGCAGCGGTGGTCCCTGCAGTCATCCTTGTTCTCACTGCAGCTGTCACCTGCATAACCTGGTGCACACTCACACCTGGGAGGCGAACGGGGTTGGGGGGATGGGTGGAGGGGTGAACAGGAGTGGGGGGCAAACGGGTGAGGGAGAGGATTGGGGGGGCAGTCAGTCCCTCAGAAGCCTGTGGGGCCTGGGGGCCATGGGTGTGACCGAGAACCTTAAGGCCCATGCATTTGTGGGACAACCAGGAGGTCAAACAGAGCCCTAGAGAGAAAGTTGTCCCCCAGCGCATCCTGGGACCCTTTTCTGGTACAGGAAGAGAGCTTGTGTGGGCTTCTGTGTGGGGGCAGATTCTGGGCTGGGAGGTTGGCTATCCAGTGGCAGGAGAAGGGGAGCTCATCACGGAGGACCCACCCTGACCACTGACAGCACATCCAAGGCCAAAGTTCAGCCCCTCTCAACCTGCTCAGCAGAACAAGGCCCTGCATCGTAGGGCTCAACTAGCTCTCTTCAGCATCCCCGAATCCACTGGACCAGCCTCCTAGCCCTGCTCCAGCAAACCTAGCACCCCTGCTCAGGGATGCCAGGCCAGTCCCCAGCCCCCAGCTCTACTGTGCTGCTCCCATCACCTGGAAAGCAGCCATCTGCCTGTCACAGACAGAGCACACTCCACCTAACTTCAGTCACAGCCTTGCAAGACACCCCCTGCTCTGCACCCACCCCCAATTAGGCCCACCCTGTGGTCAGACCTGTCTCTACTGGCAGCAATCCCCACCCCACCAGCACTTCCCTGCCTTCATGCCTATTGATTCTCGCACATCCTCTTCTCTCTCCCTGCCTCAGTCCAACCTGGGCAACACCACACCTCCTCCAGGAAGCCCTCCCAGCTGCCATCAAGAGATCCCTATGGGAAACTCCTCCAAGCTAACCTGCAAAATCCACAGCTCAATCACACAACCTGGCAGGCAGATGCTCTGCTCCTGCCTGGATATTTTTTATTCTGTTTTTCAAGCTCTTAAATACTTTTCTACCCAAATAATACATATGGGTACATATATGTACACACACACACACACCCCCCTAAAGCCAGTTTACACCATAATACTACTCCTTACTACATAAAATGGCATGATTTTCAGATAGTTTCTCTATTTTAGTTTTTTTGTTGTTGTTGTTGTTGTTTTTATTCCTGAGAGAGAGCACGAGCAGGGGGAAAAGCATAGGGAGAGGGACAAGCAGACTCCGCCCTGAGCACTAAGCCCGAGATCACAACCTGAGCCACCAGATACCCCTCTATTTTAGTTTTTAATGTTCATCTTGACCCACTGTTTGGCTCACAGGCCACGACTAGGGCTTGTGCTGCAGTCTGAACAATGCTGCGATAGCTAAGCCTCTGCCCACTCACTCACTCAGTGAGTGTACTGAATGCCCGCTGAGTCCCAGGCACAGCGCAGTGAGGCCCGTCCTCCCTCCAAAGGGGAGGGTGGGGGTCAGTCCTGCTTTAGTCCACTACCTGAGGTCCAGCCCCTCATCTGAGCAGCCGGTGAACCCCTTGGTCTACCACTGCTGATCGGTCTGCTGTGCCAACTCCACCCCAGCAGCTCACCGGCAAGTGCGGCAGCTTCAGCTCCCGGGCACCCCCTCGGTCTCAGACCAGGCCTCAGGAACCCCGCTCTCTTGCTTCCTGCCCCTGTCCGTGGGTGGCCCCTGCTGGACCGTGAGCTCCGTGGGAGGCGCCACTCCCCACCCTCGCCTGAGTCCCTGGGGTTTGGTCCCTCAGCCGCAGGCTTTCAACCCTGGCCACCTGTGCTGTCCTGACTGGTGGAATGGGTCCCAGAAACGGGACTGTGTTTACAAAACTGCAGCTGGAAACATTTTAAAAGCCCATGACCTTCATGTAATCTTCTTCTTGTGACCATGCACTTCCATGTAAGCCAGTAACAAGGAAGGTGACAACAGTCAAAGACCTCTTATCCAGACAGGTTTTGCAATTCTGAAGTTTTGGGATTTTGGAAAGGTTATACAAGGCCTAAAGCATTATGTAACACAGCGATGGGATCTGGGGCAGCTCCTTAGTTAAACATGTTCACATTTCTGCAGCAAATTCTACGTACGTTCAAACTACATGGCAAGAATAGTGACCCTAAGTAGCTTTGTAACCCTGCGAGTCAGGTTTTATTACCAAATATGTTCTGGTCAGACCAGATTTTGCTATCAAGTGGGCTTTTGCCTTTCAGAGTTTTGTGCATTTTGTATTTGGGGGAGGAGAAATAGTGGATCTGGAAAGCTAAGAGCCCTTTACAGAGCACCTACCAGATGTCAGTCTTGGAGCGAAGCGCTTTCCACGCGTTTGCTCATCTGTCCCTCACAACCACCCCAGGAGGAAGCCACCGGGGCTGGGGGGAGGCCCACTTCGCAGAGGGGAAGACAGGCTCAGAGCAGTCAAGGCATCCACCACTACCCTGTCCCCACACTGACTCACAGGGACCCTGTGTAGCCAGGACCAAACCCACTTGACAAGGAAGGAACTAAAACGGGGAGAACAGAGATGAGGGGACTTCAAGGCCCATGCCCTTGTCTGGCCCTGAAACCCGGCAACACTGACCTGGGCCCGTCTGGAGTAGCCACACACTGGGCCTCATGCTGACATGGGTTCAAATCTGGGGAGCAGAAGTCCACCAGCTGCTCACAGGCCCTTCCTGGGGAAGGAGGAAGGAGGAGAGAAGCTGCTGCCATGCTCTGCCAGGCAGCTGGGCCAGCAGAAACCTGCCGCGGCCCTTCCACCGCCAGGAACAGGCTCAGGACGTGAAACCCACCGCGCTTACCGGTGTACTGCAGGGGGCACCTGCAGCTGTGGTTGCCCACGCCGTCCACACACACACCCCCATTGGCACAGGTGTGCTCCCCACAGTCGTCCGTATTCACCTCACAAGTTGGTCCTTCAAAGCCAGTGGGACAGGAACACCTGAGGGCAGCGGGTGAGGAGAGCGCACCAGGTGGGCCCGAGTCAGGCCAGCAGCCTTCCTGAGGCACCGGTGGAAGCCCGTGTCTCCTGGGGACTATCCTCATCCCAGAGCTCTGGTCCCCATCTCGGGCCAGGCCCTCACTAGGTGCTGGGGTTAGAGTGAATCAAACAGCCCTGGACTCTGAGAACTTACTCACAATCTAGTTGGAGAGACAACGAGGAGATAGGCAACCACACGAGAGTGGGGAAGTCCTGGGATGGTGCCACACGGAGGCTGGGAAGGGTGGGCAGAGGCCAGGGACACTTAGCTCATACATCAGGGATGAGGTGAGAACAGGGCTGGAGGGGGAGCAGGAGTCGGCTCATGGAGACTTCCCCCAGGGAGCACCCGGGGTCTTCCAAGTGATAGGTGGGTCAGAGAGGTCTGAGAATTTTTCAGATCCTTCAAGTTCTGCACAGAACTTGAACTGTTGCCTGAAAAGACCTACTCCAGAGCTTCTGAAACACACACACACCTCCCCAGCCTGAGTGTGAGCTGGAACTGCTGGAGCCTAAAACCCTCACGCACCAAATAAAGGGACAATTAAGAAGGCAGAGGTTTCCCGACTGGACAAACACTTTTGTAAGACTTTCCAGTTCTGTGTATTTAAAAAAGAAAAAAAAAATCACTGAATGGTCAGCTGATCGAGCATTAAAAATAACTTTTGATGACAGATCAGTCTGGGGTTTGGGCATATAAACTCGGAAGGGTTTCAAATAATTGAGTGACATGCTACAATAAAACTTCTAATCCCAGTGATTTATGTGCACAAACTTTCCAACATTTCTAGCTGTCTACATAGATTTTAAAAGGAACATGTTGGATGCTGAGCCTTCTCTCATTCTGTCCCATTCACCCTGGGACACAGGAACCAGTTAGAAGAAAAGCACACACAAAATGCCCCACCTAGCTCACTACAAGTTGTAACATTTTCCTTCATGTGTAACAATTACCAAAGTTTGTAGAGTTGGGTTTCCATTGTTGCTAATAATGTCATTACAATTGTTGACAATTGTAATGACAACTCTGCAAAGGATACTTTTCAGAGGTTGATGGTGACAAGAAACAAAAAGCAGCGGGCTTACGAACAGACTCGAGCATCAGAACATAGACATTGGAAGAGAAATGGAGGTGGGGGTGAGGAGTAAAATCGAAATACTAGTTCGAGGAGGAAAGGAAGGAAATAACGGGTTTATGCTGTTAAATGAGCTTGTTGGGGTGATTTTTTAAAAAATGAGATCAAATTGCTGTGTTTATCAGATTCCACTGGAAAATGATAAAAGTGAACTAAAAAGGGAGATTTTTAAAGGTTCATATTTACAGTATCCTGGAAATTAACTCTTTTATAATAAACAGTTCAACTAACACTGAAAAATGCTGGCTGTCACTCACTCTAAGAACGTACAAGAGGAGATGTAGTTTAAACATCTGTTTGGCGCGGGTGAATGTGCACAAAGGTAAGAAGCTCAGAGTTCCAGTTTGGAGGGGGCTACCCCAGCTGCACCCGCCCTCTGCAGAGGGGTCCTCTCAGCCCCCCAAGCTCCATAGAACACCCCTCCCCAAGAGTCTAGAGGGTGTGAGGGGTGGGTGGGCTGGATGGAGCAGTTGCCAAAGCCCAGAGGAGGAGGGAGACCGTTGTAAGGATGCTGTTTCCAAGGTGACGACCTGTGAGAGCCTGTTTAGTGTTTTATTTTTTACATCTGGCCATTCGGGTTTGCAAAGGCAGGTCTGGCCATTCTTGCCAAGCAGATTCAACATCATTTTCCAGAGAGAAGATTTGTTCACTTGACAGTTTATTTTCAGCAACTAAACACTATATATTCCTCTGGAAAAACTCCAGGAGAGCTCTGGGGAGGTGGGGGGCTCCTTGAAGGGGCCTGGGGGAAATCCGTAGTGGGGGCGCTTACATGGGAAGGTCAGACAGGAGTCAGGAGGGCTGGCCCTTCACCAAGTCCAAGGCAGGGTGGGCATTGGCTACCCAGGTGTGACCAGTGGGACCCAGATCATGGGGAGAGGCCACGGATGGCCTGGGACTTGCCCCACCTCTGGGAAGGCCTCCCCACCTGTCTTACAGGCAGCCTAATACCAAGCAGTGGGTGAGGGGCCCTGCCTTCAGGCAACATGGGCACAGCAAGCAGCTGTTTGACTCCAGGTCAGAGGCCTTGGGAGTTAGTGGAGATTAAGGGGGTTTAAAACACCCCTGCACTGCCTGTCAGCATTGCCACCACATATGCCCTTGGCCACGGATTACCAGGACCATCAGAAGACCCTCTGGCCCCTGGCATGAGCAGGGAGAGGCCTGGGGCAGGGATGGGCATGCCCCACAGCTCTGAGCCCCAGCCCTCTGTGCTGCTGAGACTCAGCAGGCCCCCATCTCTCCGGGCAACAGGGGTCCAGCCTGGCATGGAGGGGTCTCTAGCTGCCCTCCCCAGCACAGCCCCACCTCCTCCTCTAACACAGGGAGCGTGGGGTCATCCCACTTGGAGGAGGGAGGGCACCCAGGCTTGGGTGCTAGAACCGTCAGCACCCCTCCCACTAGGTTCTGGCACCCCCCGCCCCCCAGGCAACTCACATGAAGCCAGCATCGTCGTCCTCCTGTGGGTGGCAGGTCCCTCCGTTGCCACAGGGGCTGCTGGAGCAGCTGTCGAGGGACACCTCACAGTTTCGGCCCTGGGGGGGGGGCAAAGTGAGTGATGAGGACCTCAGAAAGACCCCGGGATTGCTGTGAGCCAACAGAAACAGCCGGCCCCGCAGCAGCAAGCCACCCTGGCCCAGGAGTGACCTCTTCCTTCCTTCATTCATTCATTCACTCGTTCACATGCTGAGTCATTGATTAAACACTCCCTCATGCGCCTGCCCTGGACACGGTGGGCAAAGCGGTGAACAAGCCAGCCCAACCCCGTCTTTCCTGGAAAGAAAAGCCCTCCTCCTCCCCGGGCCCAGCCTCCCCTCACCTTATAGCCGCTGGAGCAGGCGCACCTGTAGCCCTCGAGGGGGTCATTATGGCAGGTGCCCTCGTTCTGGCATGGGCTGGACAAGCAGGGATCACACTTGGCCTGGACAGCCAGGGTTGGGGGACCTGAGGCGGGGGGGGGGGGAGGTGTTAGAGCAGAAGGGAGAGGAGGGCAGGACAGCCCTCAGGGAGAGCGGCGGAAGTCCTCTCCCCAGGGAAATGTTGGGCCCTCTCTCTATTTCCTCTGGGTCACGTTCACGCCCTCCTTTCTCAGCCCGCCTCCCCTCAGCCTCTATAAAGTGAGGTTAGTTGCAGCACCTTCCTCAGGGGCCATGAGGACTAAATATGCTAATTGGAATGTACTCAATGGGCGGGTGCTGGATGCCCATGGAGCCCCCACATAGTGGTCAGGGCAAAGCCATCAGTGTGAGGGCGTCACAATCACAATGACCGAGGTGGGCTCTGGCTCCCCACCCCAGCCCCATCCCAAGGAGCAGGAGTCTGCAGGCCGCCACCTCGGCAGGGAGGGGCACGGGTCTGCAAGGGACTATGCTCAGGAGGAAAAAGTACATTTGCCTTCAAGTTGTTTCTCTCCAAGGCTGAAAGGGGGTGGGAGAGACTGTCCCAACACCACAGGCAGGACCTTCTCCAGCCCCTGCAGGACTCACGCGTCCTCTTCCCTGAACTTGGAAGTGGGCCAAGAGCCAGCAGCCAGGCTGCCAGGGGCACCACCTGTGAGGGGAATGAGGACCTCACAAGAATAAAACTCAGGTTTCCACTCCGGTCTCTTTCTAGAAATGGAGAAATATTGGTCCTGCTGAAGAGGCGTGAGCCTTAAGAGACAAACACTTTTCACTGGAAGGAAGCATGAGTGGATTTCCCAGGTACTGGGATTCTGTTCCTTCCTCTGGGTGCTATTTCCCTGGTGTGTTCAGTCTGAGAAAATCCAGGGACACCCCCCCCACACACACTTATGATGTGTGTCCCTTGATGTTATGAATGTTATATTTCAACAAAAAATGTTCTTAACTTACCAATACCACCTAATAACCATTAGTTAAATACTGAATCAATGTTTTGCTGCCAACAGCCAAGCCACAGATCAGGGACCTCTGAAAGGTTACCCCCGTGACAGC
The DNA here is from genome assembly GCF_022355385.1 of Mustela nigripes. Taxonomy (NCBI): domain Eukaryota; kingdom Metazoa; phylum Chordata; class Mammalia; order Carnivora; family Mustelidae; genus Mustela; species Mustela nigripes. Next base: position 161,427,506 of record NC_081560.1, read on the forward strand.
AGCCTGCACGCCAGGTGACCATTAACCCAGGGCTGTCAGTTTCATTTCCGATGGAGGGCTGTGAGCTTGCAGAGCGCAGGGGCTGGGCCCCCTGCTGGCCCCCGGGGCACACAGCTGGACCTGGGGCAGCCCTCAGCCCCCTCTCGGCTCAGCTGAGCTCCCGGGCCATCAGTCAATCAGCCAATCCACCTCTGAAGGAGAATTTCCAGACACCCCAGGTGAGGCAGCTTCAGGGCAAAGTGTGTGGAGTCTCCAATCACTCTCGGGCCCTGTGTTTCTGCAAATGTCAGGAGAGTGACAGTGGGGTCCAGTGGCTTGGTGGGGGGTGGGGGGATCAGGGCCAAGCACAATTTCTACCAAAGGGAGCCCTGAGCCCTCCTGCTGCTGAGAGGCTGGGAGTGTCGGGAAACGCTGCTACTATTTTTATTTTCCTTACATAACCCCAGGGAGAGGGATTAAGGCCCTCACAGCCTGAGCTGTTCGACCCAGCTTTTCTCATTCGCTGGACATCAAGAATAGAAAGAAGGTAGCCATGCTAACAAGCAGCAGGCCCATCATTCCTGCCACCTGACCCCCCACTCAGCTGGTCACCATGGGGACACAGGAGACCCTGGAAGGCCTTGCCAGAATTAGACAGGTCCTGTAGGCCCCTGGCAGCAGGTGGTGGGGACGCAACCGTGTACCTACAGCCCCGCCCCAGCCCCTGCTCTCATGCTCCTGGGCTCACCTTGGCATTCAAACTTCTTGGCAGGCGTGGTGAGGAGCAGCTTGCCCTCCATGTCTGGGGGCCCCGCACAGCGGGCAATGCCCGGTTCCTTATAGCCTGTCTTCACCCAGCCGGACAACCAGCGGAGGTGGCAGTCGCAGTACAGAGGGTTGGCCCCAATGGCCCTGCATCAGAGAGCAGAGGGCAGCAGTCATCCCGAATGGGGTCCTTCACCCAGCAGGCACTGAGCTTGCCAGGCACTCAGCCAGGGGCTGCCAAAAATCCTAATGGTCCCCATGGCGTGAGCCTTTACTGCGCAGCCGGCGCTGCTCTAAAAACTTCCTATGTGTTCTCTTCTTTTTTCTTTTCTTTTTTTTTTTTTTTTTTTAAGATTTCGTTTATTTCTTTGACAGAGAGAGCACAAGCAGGGGGAGAGGGAGAAGCAGAATCCCTGCCGAGTAGGGAGCCTGAGGCGGGACTCGATCCTAGGATCTTGGGATCATGACCCGAGCCCAAGGCAGACAACTAACGGACAGAGCCACCCAGGTGCCCCCGTGTGTGTTATCTTCTCAGTCCTCCCCACAGCCTGCTCTTCTCATGGCATATGTTGAAACAGGCTCAAAAAGGTTGGGCACTTGCCTACAATGGCACAGAGGTAAGGGGGAGGTGGGATTTGAACGAGGGCTGTTGAGAATAGGGCCGCCTCCAGAGTTGCATGGGGGCGGGGGGAAGGAGCCACCATTTCCTGCTGAGAGGAACCAGCTGCCTTCCCACGGCCCCACATCGAATCTTCTCATTAGCCCCACGGTGTGAGCTTTCTTCTCCGTCTCCAACAGGGGGAACGGAGCCTCACGTGGAGTAAATTCCCTGGGGTCACACAACAGTGAAGGGCAGCCCCCAGCTCCAGACCCAGGGCCGTCTGACTCTGAAGCCCATACTCTCTCATTTTTCTTTTCATTTTTAATTAAACAAGGAGTCACAAATGCATTCTCAGTGTAAGCCCCTTCCAAGTACTGCAAACAAAGTCCCCACCTCGTGGTGAACGTACTAAATGCCACTGAATTGTACACATTAAAATGGTTCATTTTATCTTACGTGAACATCCCCTTAATTTTCTTCAAAAAGGCCCATTCCTGTGACTGGTGGAAGAGCAAAATGGCGTTAACTGCGACACAGGGGGTTTTGTGATGTCTGTCAAATCACCCATGCAATGGCCTTTTGACCTAGCGATTCTGTTTTTGGGAGTTTCTCTCACAGATACACCTGCCTGGATGTGTAAAGTCATCTGCGCAGCGGTACTAATCACGGCACTGTTTGCAATAGAAAGAAACTACAATACATCCACGATGCAAAGAAAGGCTGCCCACCCACCCCCCCAACCCATCACTACCAAAAGCACAGAACAACCCGTGTCACAAGGTCACCACACCCAGGCCTGTAGCCTTCCAGTTTCTCCCAGAGTTACACTTAGGGCTCTTTTTAAAAAAATTATTTTAATTCAATTAATTAACATATAATGTGTTATTGGTTTCAGAGGTCCCGGTCTGTGATTCATCAGTCTTCTGTAATAGCCAGTGCTCACTACATCACGTGCCCTCCTGGATCCCCATCCCCCAACACCTAGGGCTCAAAGTATATACACCTCCTGGATCATCACCGGGCAGCTTCTTGTCATTAAGTGGCACGTCTTGGAGATCTTCCCAGGTCGGCACAAAGGGACCCCCCTCATTTTATCAAAGCACTTCATAGCATCCCAAAGGAATGGATAGCTCACAGCTTACTGAGCAATTTCCCTACTGCCAGACATTCTGGTGGTTTCCAATGGCGTGAGCATTTCTCTAGAACAGGTGCCTAGAAGTGGGCTTCGGGTCACAGAGGAAGCTCAGGCAGGATGTTCAGAGCTGCCTCCCAAACAAGTACCAGCTTGTGCTGGCCGGCAGCAGCATCAGGCCAGGCCTGCCCCCTCACCCCGACCCAACCCCGCACCCCCAGCCCTGCAGTGTTCACCAACTAGCCGCCACACTCAACACCTCCCTGACAAACAGTGGGAGATTTAGAGAGGAGCGAGAGCCGGCTTTGGGAGAATGCAGGGGCCAGAGCTCCTGGGTCCAGCAAAGAGAAAAATCAGAGCTTTGGGCCTGCCGTTCATTGATATCAACACTATTTTGTAAGTATAAGGCTGTGGGATGATAATGAGAATGGGCACATTATTAAATAACAGCTGCACTGCCCTTTTCCACCTGTTTCTGGGTCATAGAGAGGAAGCGGCTCCCCGAGGTGTGTTTGGTCTGATGAAAACAGCAGCAGCTCTGAGCAGGAATTCCTCCAAAATAGGCCAGCGGATGACTGCACAGTGTGACAAGGCGGCTGGGCAAGACTTGGCCTCGGGCCCCAGCGCGGCTGCTCCCTGCCCGCTGACCTTATGCAAGCCAAGTCCCCTCTCTGGGGCTCACTTTACGACTCGATAAAGAGCTTGCAATCTGGAGGGGAGCAGGAAGACAAGCACAAATAACCTAAGATGGGCACCAAGGGAATAACGCAGCATGGAAAAGACGGCCAGTTCAACCTCGACGTGTGTTTCATTTTTTCTGTCCTGATGTGCTGACAGCATGCATCCTGGCTAATGGGACAAGGGGTGACACCTTCCTCTCTCCACTGAACAGGGCCAGGGCTGCCAGAGGTTGAGGAAGCTCAGAGGCTCTGATTTTTCTGAAGCTATGTGTGATTAAAATTTTAAAAAAAGACTTTTTGTGAATAACAGGAATACAAAAATTGTGCTATATTTAAAATGTTCATGTTAACCAGATTAATATTTTTAACATAAAAAGTGCAAAGTAATGTGATTACGTTATTCAAAATGTCAATACAGACTTTAAAAAAATTTCTTTTGCAGTGCACTTGCAAGAGTGTGGTCTGCTAATGAGCCATGAGCTGAAAGTTTATTACGAATGACTTCTTCTTTCAGTCCTGTAGCTAGCTCATTTAGAGAAAATGCTCCAGAGACTGAAGCCACTGTGAATGTGGAGACCTTGACAGGTCAGGATTGTCACAATGCCGATTCCCTCTATGTCCACCCTACCCCCATAAAGGGCAGCAAAAGTGCACCACAAATCTTTTCTTCAGGTTTGTCATTATTTATAAAGTAATCTCCACAGCCAAAGTGGGGCTCAACCCTCAGCCCCGGGATCAAGAGTCACGATCTCCATGCACTGAGCCAGCCAGGCGCCCCATGTGCACCTCCAGTCTAAGCGTCCCCTTCTGACTCTTTACATAAAAATAACAGTGAAGAATAATAAAAACTCCCGAAGTCAATACTGCTATCCAAAAGTTAAGTCAGGGTTGACACCCGCGTTTTCTTTGTCTACAGAGCACCTCTGAACCACACCTGGTTTCAACCACTCACCCTCTCCGCCACCCGCAGGCTGGGGGTTTGAGACCCCTTCACTTTCGCCCGGGGCTATTTTTCCCATCCAAAGTGACTGAGAACTCAGGGTGGAGTGGAGAAACACTGGCCCAGCCGAGGCACAGTGGTGGGGACAGTAGGCAGGGCTGCCTGTCAAGCCAGAAGGGCTGTGATTCAGGTTTACACCCTCGCCAGGGTATAAATAATCCCATGTTGTTGATCGTCGGTGTAACCTGGAAATCGCTGAAACAGCAGATGCTCGGTGTGTCCACACCAAGGCCCTGCTGGGCTTTGGCTAATGTAACTGCGGCCAAAATAGCTGTCCCATGGCTGTTTCCCAGATTTAGCACGTACTAGAACTTCAGAATTGTCTCCACTCAAGCCATACCTCCTCTGCCCTTTCTCTTCCCCGGCAAATTCCTCGTGCCCTGCACTGTCTCCTTCTCCTGCCCTGAAGCTTCCTGACACCAGCAGGCAGCCCAGGAGTATCCATGAAGCAGCCTAACCCTGACCCTGCCCCAAAGCATGAGGAATGCACGGAGCTCTCAAAGCAAATTCACAAAGAAAAGAATCCTCCATTGTCCCATAAATGTAACTAATTTAATTTTTGTGTATTCCCTTCCAGGTCACACATGTGTGTCCACGAAATCCGAGTGTCGGGTCTTCCTTATGCTGTGTTTTCATCAAATAGTAAATTACAGTGCCATAATGCTCTACTTGCTATGCTGTCCTGTGGGCATGCCATGATCTAGTTCATCAGTCTGTATTTACTTTTCACACTGAATTCTTCTTTTTTTTTTTTAAAGATTTTATTTATTTATTTGACAGAGAGCACAAGTAGGCAGAGAGGCAGGTGGGGGGCGGAGAGCAGGCTCCCCACTAAGCAGAGAGCCCGATGCAGGGCTTGATCCCAGGACCCTGAGATCATGACCTGAGCTGAAGGCAGAGGCTTAACCCACTGAGCCACCCAGGTACCCCTTCACACTGAATTCTTAATGAATTCGGAATCTAGCTTCCTGACACACAGTAAATCAGAGACAACAAAACGCCAGATTAGAGAGATGAAGAATGATGTTGGGAGCACTGGCTCAGGGACTGGCACACAGTAAATATTCACTGATGAGGAGATGGTTGGATGGATGGATGGACGGATAGACAGACAAGTGGAGGAAAGATGAGCTAACTGCAAAGTGAAGATAAAAGTTAACAACAATAGAGAAGTGTGCACAGTATTGGAACCCAGGATGGTGATGAGCATTCACAATCATTATGGTATATGGACCATAGTGGACCTTGGAAATAACCTTTGTACACGCGAGGAAAGAGGCCCAAAGAGAGGAATGAATTGTCAGAGATCCCACTGCAAGTTGATGGCAAAACAAGGCCCTAACACCATAAGTCCTGATCTTCTTGAGTTCAAGAGGTTTAAATATGGTGGACCTGAGCCTCCACCGCACCCTCTGCCTACCAGCCCCTCCCCACCACATAGAGCTAGTCAAGAGGAGAGGCCCAGGCCAGAGTCATAATAGGAACAAAGGGCACCTCCAGGAGCCAGGGACACTGAATGCCACCTCTTGGGCGACTCCTGCCCTGGTGCCCGCTAGGACAAGCATAGATACACTCTGGAGAGGAGCATCTCTAATTTAGGTCCTCAGGATACCAAACTTCGGCAAAAAATGAGCAACCACTAACCACTAACCACCAAATACTAATGGAAACAAGGCCCTGTTGAACGGGAGTCATCATGAGCAATGACCAATGTGGCCCCTGCCTGGCTTTTGTTTAGAGCCACCGTCTGTCTCTAGCCAGGCTCCCTCCTGCTTCGTCCCATGCCAGCCGGCCCCCACACGTCACCATGGCTTTCCAGGACCTTTCTACAACTCTACTGTTCCACTATTTCCTTCTATTTTTAACATAAAGTCTACGCTCCTTAGCATGGCACAAAAGGTCCTTCACAATGGAATTCCAATGCCTCTTTCCAGATTCATCTCTTCCCACCCCACACTCTTCTCCCAACCAACCCCCTATTATCCTATGTTGGACACATCCCTGAATAGATCATCTACTTTCTTGCCATCTTGCCCTTGTACAAATGCTGTTCCCTCCTCCTAGAATGTCTTTCCCAGTTTTCTCCAATGGCAAATCCCTAGCTAGTCCCTTTCTGATGGCGGCATCCATGTCACCCCCTCTGTGAAGCTCCTCAGACTTCCCCAAAGTTAGTCCCTGCTGCCTTTAAATGTGCTTTATAATATCCCTAATGTCACAGAAGGCAGAAAGTTGGTGGTAGTAAATTCTTCAGCACTTGGCTCACTGAGGTTATAATTTATTGAGGCAATACAGAATAAATAAATAGCTTTGGAATCAGATTCACCTAAGTTCCAATCCTGTCTCTGTCATTTCCTAGCTTTATGACCTAGGGAAGCTGCTTCATTTTTCTGAACCTGGGCCTGAGTGGAAAATATAAACAACATATGTAAATACATGCAAATAATAAATGTAAGTAAATAAATGTAAAATGAAAATAATAAATCCTACCACCTAGAACCTAGAGCCCTTTTTCCCTTTCATCCCATGGCAGACATCACAAGTCAGTCACTGCACTCTTCTCACAGAGTCCAGACCGGCACTGGAATCCTCGCTGTGGGCTCAATCAGTCCCCGTCAAACTCGCAGAACTGGGGGCGCTTGGGTAGCTCAGTGGGTTAAAGCCTCTGTCTTCAGCTCAGGTCATGGTCCCAGGATGCTGGGATCGAGCCCCGCATAGGGCTCTCTGCTCAGCGGGGAGCCTGCTTCCCTTCCTCTGCCTCTCTGCCTACTTGTGATCTCTGTCTGTCAAATAAATAAATAAAATCTTTAAAAAAAAAACAAAACTCGTAGAACTGGTGAGCACAATACCTACTTCTCACTTCAGTCTTGGAGTAAACGAAACACCACAGATAAAGTATTTACACACAGTTAAGTACCGGCCCTCGATAAACAGTACATATTACTATTTATTTCCTCAAGTCTAAGGTTAACGCACTACTGATGTAACATGCTTCAGGAAGTGAGAAGAAATATTATCATATTAAATAGATCATTTACTGTAGGTAATGGTTTCATTCCCTACACTATGATACACTACGATTTCAGAGATGAGCATGAAGAAAAGGCGAGTCTTCTCAACGGAGAAAACCCAGTGAGATTACGGGAAGAATGAGCCTTAAATGCCTGAGGGCTCCAGAGGGCTCTTTGAGGGAGTGCGTCAGGGCTCCAGTGTGCACGTGAGTCTGGGTCCCAGGAACCCCCGGCGCCCTGGCTGCCGTGCTCCTGGCCTGATCCCTGCCTCGGCCTGGAGCTGGGACCTGGGACCGAGAGCTCAGCACCCAGACCCCCACCCCCAGAAGCAGGATGGGCCTATCATGGCCCCGCTACTTTTTCTTTCTTTTTTTTTTCAGTTGTGGTAAAAATACACACAACGCAAAATTTGCCATTTGGGCCATTTTAAGTGTACAGTTCAGGGGCATCCATGAGCACAATATTGTGCAACGCTCACCACTCTCAGGCTCTAAAGTGCTTCGTCACGAACTCCCTACCCACTGAACAAGACTTCGCCACGTGCTCCTGCTCCCGGCACCCAGAAGCCTCCTTTCCCTGCCTCTAGCTGGGGAGTCGACCATTCTGTACCCCACGTCAGCAGAATCAGACCACATCTGTCCTTTCACGTCGGGCCTACGTCCCTCAGCATGTCACCAAGGCCTGGCCGCGTTGGTAACGGAGCCAGGCTTTCCTTCCCTCTTTCTTTCTTACAGCTGGAAAACACCCCATTGTATGTGGACACCACCTTTGGTCCAACAACTCAAGTTGCTTCTGCTTTTTGACTACCGTGTGAAGGATACAGCTAGGTGCCGGGTGTACGAGTTTTCTGTCGTGAGAATCTGCTTCCGATTATCTGGGAAAGACGCTTAGGAGTGGATTTACTGGGTCACAGGGTAATTCCACATTTAGCCTTTTGAGGAACTGAACATCCTGCCTTTTACAAGCCCACGTGGTCCTGCCCGCTAAATGGCTCTGGAAGCAATCCTCCATCGAATACAGCACTTCTTGGGGGGTAGTGAACGTCCAGAGCTCTTCCCCCACCCTGGGAAGTCAGAGGCTCCAGAGAGGAGCCATGCTTAAGAGCACGGGCTTCCGAGCCAGAAGACTCTGGCCCCTACCAGCTGTGCAGCTTTGGGCAAACTTCTTCCATTTTCTGGGCCTGTTTCCTCATGTGTAAAATGGGGATCATTGTACCCACGTTGAGGGAAGGCTGTGAGGATTAGGTCAGCTGACGCAGTCCATAAGGGCATTACTCCTCGTAGGACTGCTTAGGAAGAACAGTCCTCAAGACCCTCTGCGGAGACTGAGGAAACAACATGGAAGGGTCTGAGATGGGGGCTGCTTGAAGTTCAGGAGCTTGACTAGCTTCAGGGTAAAAGCCATCAACTCTGCCAGCTCAGGAGGTGGGGGGAGGGGTCTCCCTCGGAATCCAAGCTCTGTGGAAATCCAAAAAGGCCTCGAGAATTGGCCCGAAGTTACTTACAGGTGAGATAAGGAGGTCACGTCTGTGAAGATGCCCTCTTGGAGGGTGGAGATGTCATTGCCATGCAGGGACCTGAGGAGAGAAGAGGCTCTCGGTGCCTCACCCAGGGACAGAGATCCGAGAACCGATGGAGGCATGTGTCGTGCTCCTCCATGGGTCTGTCATGGCCAGAGGGAGACGGCCCTCAGCTCAGAGACCTGGCCCCGCTAGTCACTGGCAAGGGAGAGGAAGCCCCTCATAACCCAATGTGACGACCCCATGGCCCAGCCCTCCTGGAGGGCTTGTTTTTGCCAGCACAAATAACTCAAGGCTCTATTTCTGTTTACACGGCCAATGGAACGTGCGTGGCCCTGTGCCCGCCCACCCTTGGCCGGCGAGCCTGAAGCGTAGGCTCCTCCTGGGTGAACAGGTTACCATGGCCAGCCACAGGTTGAGGGTAAAGAATGTCCCCGTGCCCCAGGCTCGGCTGCTGGGGGTGGGTCCCATGCACGAATCGTCAAGGGGCCCTCCTAACAGGCATGACGGTGGGCTTTGATCACAGGGCAAAAACCTCCCAGTGGGAATTCTTAGAAAAGGTTCACAAATCTCTTGCGAACATTCTCCACCTGAACCGGAAACTCACAGGCAAACAAGGGGCCACCTTATGTTCGATGGCATTCCCCACACACACTGCTCCCCCAAACACAATGTGGGGCAGATCACAACCCCCCATTTCTCAGTTTCCCATTCGTTCTTCAGCCTCCGAGGGGCTTGAATGAGCACGGGCAGGCCTGCTATCTCGGGACACTATCGGCCCTGCTGGGGCCACACACATGGAGACATGTCTGCCCACCAGTGGGTCACAGTCCCCCCCACCCTCCACCGTGGGCTGGATTTTCATGGAGGAATGAAGAGCGGGGAGACTCACAGCAGGCGCAGGGAGCGCAGCCCCTGGAAGGCCAGTGGAGGGATGCACTGGAGGGCGTTGTAGCTCAGGATCCTGTGAGAAGAGGAGGATGAGGGACCAGGGGTTGGTGGGGGTGAGGAAGGAGAGACAGGACAGGGAGGGGACGGCGCCAACTTAGGGACCCGGCCCCTGCAGGCTGGCTGCAGGGGGTGGGGTGTTGCTCAGCCGCAAAATAAGGGAGGCCTGAGCATGGGAGGGAGCACAGGCTGAGCCCCAGGCTAGTAAGTCCTGTGACCTGGCCACGTGCCCCAGCCCTTCTATGCCTCCTTCAGTTCCCTTAGCTGCAGAGCAGGGACAAAAACGATGACAACTTGGTAGGGCTTTCCTGCGGGTAAGGGGAAATGACCCAGGTGAAGTCTTCACCGTGCTGTGCCCGGCTCCCCGTGAGCCTTCAGTGAGGACACTGGGCACACTCCCCTGCCGAGGCTGCCCCAGTGATGGCCGGAGTTGGTGTCCCTGTTACGTTGTCCCCTGACCAGTCCCAGCCTCACTCCTGGAGAAGACAGGTGAAGTCCGGGCCCACCTAGTGATGTGCTATTAAGAAGCTGTGATGGGGGCACCTGGGTGGCTCAGTGGGTTAAGCCTCTGCCTTAGGCTCAGGTCCTGATCTCAGGGCCCTGGGATGGACCCCTGCATCAGGCTCCCTGCTCAGCAGGGAGTCTGTTTCTCCCTCTGTTCTCTCCCTCTCCCTCTCTCAAATAAATAAATAAAGTGTTAAAAAAAAAAAAAAAAAGGACAAAGAAGAACTTGTGACGGTGTTGGCAAGGGGCTATGACTGCACCCCCTCCATCATAAATATGGGGACTGAGGCCCTACAGGGAGAGAGAACTTCCCCAGGATGCTAAAATTAAGTCCCTAAGCTGGCTTTTTAAGTCGCCTTCTCAGCTTCCTGGGTCCACAGGCTACACCACTCTCCCCCAAGGCTTCCAAATGAACGAAAGAGCAGTAAAGGAAACAACTCTCACGACAGCCCCACATGTCTGTCAGCGGTGTGACAGATATGAAACCATACAGTGAGAGACCACCGCTCACTGACCAGGAGCAGGGAGCGACCCCGTGCAGGGACAGGGAGGAAGGTCAGAGGAACTATGCTGGCTGGAGAAGCCAAACAAGAGAGAGGACTGTGGGAGGAGTCCCTTCACGTAAAACTCCAGGTGGTTCACACTCGTCCATAGAAGTCTGGGTGGGCAGTGCTGGGGGAAGGAGCGGCAGAGGAAGGGCTGTCACAGGGTGTGAGGAGACTTCTGGGGGTGATGGAAGAGGTCACTGCATGGATTGCGGTGATGGTTCCATGGATGGGAACATAAGTCAGGCTGTAGCCACCTGGGGGCTTTCAGTACGTATAACTGGCTTTTCTAAAATAATGAGAGTGAGGAGATGCTCCTGTCCCAGGGACGGGCTCTGTGTCCCCTTACAGGGGCCGGAATCACTGAGAGCAGGACTGTCCAGCCCCGGCACTATGGACAACTCTTTGTTGGTGTTTAGCAGCAAAACCCTGGCCAGTGGCTCTCCCTGGCCCCCTCCAGCCATGACCCGCCCCCCCAAAGTGTTTCCAATGTGACCAAATGTCCCCGAGGGGGCAGAATCAGCCCAGCTGACAGCAGCTTCAGCACCAGCTCAGGAAGGCCCTGACAGGGCACCCGGTTGATGTTAGACCCCATGGCAAATAAGCACAGGTGCGGAAACTAGAACCAGCATTTCATGGCCTCGAGCCCACGTTCTGCTCCAGGGGGGGTCTGGCTGGGTCATGACCCTGTCCATTTTTCCTGGGTCTTGGCTCCATATAAGGTTCAAAAATGGGCAAAATGAAACTTCCTTGTATGGACTACATAGGTAGATGGCAAGACTGTAAAGAAAATCAAAAAGTGATTGCCATAAAGGTCAGGCGAGGCAGAGTCTGGAGATGGGAGAGAGGGGGAAGGATCAGGAAGGGATGGGGGAAATTTTGGGGTGCTGCATTCTATTTTTTTGCCTTAGGTATTCACATATGGGCCAGCTTTATGACTATTTGTTAAATGGTACATTTATATTTTTTGCATTTTTCTGTGTAAATACTACATTTCCCTTAAATAAAAAAATTTAGTTCATTTCTTTCCAGCTGGCAGGCCCCAGGCACACTCCCCGGGGATGATGCCATGGGTGCCAGTGGGGCTTGGGGGACATCTCAGTGGCCAGAGCGCTTGTGCCCTCCCTCTACCTCCCTGCCCTGGGACTCACAGGGTGGTGAGCTGGCTCATGTTGGTGAAGGAGGAATTGCTTAAGGAGCTGATCTTGTTGTTACTCAAGTCCCTGGAAGACAAAAATACATTGTTTAGAAAGGAAGAACTCTAGCCTGCTCTCAGCTATGGGCTCCTCCCCTCCCCCACTCTGTCCATGGCGGCCCTCTCTCGGCCAGGTTGGGGGGGGTGTTGAGGAGTGGTAGAGAGGGGCATTGGGTGCACAACTAGCTACAGCGCTCTGTTCTGCTCCCTGAATACCCACTCCATCTCTAGGGCTGCCTGTCTCCATTTCCTTACCCCCACCCCAGGCTTCTGCCCCCTTCCTTCCTGGAAATGCTCCCACCGAGGAGACGGGCTGCCTCTGAACTACCAGATCTAGTGGGTTCTGTGCTTTCTCCTCTTGCTAGTACTTAGCTAGCTCCTTCCTAGCCCAGCCCCAATCCGGTGGGGAGACAGTAACCACCGTTTTTCAAATGAAGACACGCGGTCTCAGATGAAGCCCGTCCAGGGTCACAGCTGACACCCCTCTTCTCAAACTTCTCGCCTCCCCATCTTTCCTTCCTCAGACCCCGGACTTCCCACACTTCCCTCCACCTCCTTGGCCATGCCTCCTCAGTCTCTGAGTGAAGCTTCTTTCCCAGCCAACCCTGCCTTCAGACCCTTTCCCGGTAGTCCACTCTGGGAGCCTCAGGGGACAGAGATGGATGCTCTAGGCTTCCCTCCCCACCACAGGCAACAGTGCTCTCCTCTGTGGGGCCAGCAGCCTGGCTTGTGAACTCCCCTCCAGAGACACTCGAAGTACAGTCCACATCTTGGCGTCTTCCCCCACCCACCCAGAAACACCAGCCCCCGCAACCCCACTACCCCCTCTCTCTCAGCCTCCTCTCCCCTTCTGCTCACTTGAGCCATCTCTCTCCCAGCTTCTGGCTCAGGTGCTACCTCCTCTCATACCTGCAGCTTTGCCCCCCTTTCAACCCATCTTCCACATGGATGGGCACCACCACCATCCTTCTAGACACAAGTCTGACTAAGTCACTTCCCTGCCAAATCCTGCAGTGGCCCCCACTTGCCTAAAAAATTGGCCCAGACACCTGCTAAGTGCTCTGGGTTCTGGTCTACCTCTCCCTCACTGGCTCCCGCGTGCCTGGCGTGGATTTGCTACCCTTCCTGAAATTCTCTTGCCCCTGTTTCCTCTGCCCACTGGTGAGCTCTGCCTCCGCCCCAGCCCCCCACACTGAGTCCATCACCACCTGCCGCCCCCCTCCACCACCACTTTGAGCCACAGCCCTAATGTGCATTTCCCTCTGTTGGAACACTCATCAGTCCCATGACTTTGTGTGCCCCAAGTCTCCCTCTGCATGCCCCCCAGACCACCACTTTTAGGGGGAGGGCCATGGCTTAGGGGCCTTCATATCTCCTCACTTCATGCCTCTCTTGGTTCAGGAAATATTTGTAACATGAAACCATATGCCCTGCCTTCAACTTGCCTTCGTGAACGTTCTTCTAGCTAATCTCATTCAAGACCAGCCCCTTGTTCTTAGGAACCACTGAGGTTCTTCCCCTGAGCACTCAGCACACTGGGGGGCCCCTCCTTGTGATGGGCAAGGATTGGTTGCACATCGGTCCTCTCTCCCTCCCTACCCCCAGGTGTATCTGAGCCACCAGTGCAGCTGCCCCAAATCAGAGCAGAGAAAGGTTGTCTATGTCTTTGCTACTCTGTCACCAGCCACCAAACCACTGCCCTCTGTCTCCTTCCCACCATGGGAAAAGTCAAAACACATCTGCTAGGTCTTTAGCAAAGACAGATACACCAGAGCTCCAAGATCCTGGAAGCCACAGTGCTACTCAGAGTAGCCGGTCCCTGAACCAAATGTCCCACAACCAGAAACTTCTGCCAAAGCCCATATCACTTAGGACACTGAAACACACGATGTAGTTTAGCTAATAGGTTTGTCACAGTAACACTTTGTCAGTGAAGGAAGCAAGACATTGATTTACCTTCTGGTGCAAGTTTCTTATCTAGCTGTGGACCCGTGACAAACAGTCCTCTAGGGACCCCTGGTTTATTTACTGTACCTGCGGAGCTCCGCTCCAAGCCCGACTGAGATGGAAGGCCATCTCTCTGGACTTCTTTTGGGGGAGAATCTGGCCAATGAGCAGACCAGGACAACTGAGATGAAGTGTTAATTAGGCTGGAAAGCTAAAAGGAACTGAAGTTATTCTGAGGCTTATCTCATGTACTTTCGTGGGGTGAAATAACAGAAAAAGATGTTAGCCTAAAGAAAAAGAGTCACAGATGTGAATCTGTGAATTTGTAGCTGCCATATTTCATGTTTGGCCTGGGGACCTTGGTGGAACTGAGAAGTTTCCCATCAGCCTCTTCTGCTCTGGTTCTCTCCTTCGCCAGGATGACCCTCATTAGCAATCATTCTCAGCCCAGAGGGAGGCTTGGGGTGATGCGCTGGGTAGAAGTGGACAGGGTCCAACCCAAGGGAGCCGGGAACATGCCATTCCCAAGTATGACCACTAGGTGGCAACACAGCTCTATGCAAGGACCTTCTAAGCGGGAAGGGGCAAAATTCAAAACCTGATCAGCCCAAAGTGGGGTGGTAGGGAATCCCAGGAAACCTGGAGCCAGAGGGTTAGATACCAGGGGCCTCTGAGGCAGGCCTGGGATCCTTGAGAGGCCTGGATACTCACACAAGCTGCAGGTACTTGAAGGTGGACAGCTGTCCCGGAACCAGTGTGAACTGATTCCCGTCCAAGTAGCTACGGGAGAGAACACAACCGTTAGTGGGCGCTGGGAAGCCTCCCTGCCCCAGCAGGCTTGCCGGCTCTGCTCCGCTCCACTCTGCTCCGCTCCTCCCCTCCACGCAGGCCACACAACTGGTCCAGAATCGCTATCCGGAGAAAACATGCACTCTCTTAAGCACGTGGGTAGGTGCCAGCCAAAGAACTTGGTAAAAGACCTGAGACACAAAGCCTCCCTCGGCTTCCTTCCTTCCCCAGCCTCACCCTCTCAGCCTCCTCCCTGTTGGTGGGTACCCCCCGGGGGCTCACTGCTGGGCTCCTCACCCATCCCCACTCTGCCCCGTGGTTTTCCTGGCCAGACAGTCCTGATCTGCACATTGGTCCCTCCCAGGCCCACTTGCCAGGCCCCTCACCAGCTAGCAGGGCCCCTCTGCTCCTGCCGGCAAAGTGTGTGAGGCTGGTCCTATGGAAGCCCCAGACCCAGACAGGCCCAAACCGGAGCTCAGTGCTTTTCCACCCAAACTGGCCTCCTCTGACTCCATCAGCATCGGACCCATGTCCTACCCACCTAGGCTCAGGACCCTGATGGTGATGCTCCAACTCACTCAACAGTGCCCCAGGGCCGCTGACTCTCCCGCCTACTGGTCGCTGCTCATTTGCCGTGTTCCAGACTCACATCTCCCCTGACTGCACACAATCGCCCACGCCTGGACTCCTGCAGCTGTCTCTGTCTGTTCCCCCCACCTTGGTCTCCCTGCTGGGACCCACTATATACACCACCTCCCAAGTTGTGGTTCTCAAAGCCAAGGCCACCAGAAATCCTAACATTCCTGAAGTTTCCCCTTGTCTGTGGGATGGTGCTTGGGATTGAAGATGCTGTGAAGGTCACCTACCTGCCCCCAGCCATCCTTGCTAAGCAGTGGCCCAAAGACCAGGAGCTGAACTCACAGCTGGGCTCCCTGCTCTGGACCCCCACCAACCACAGCCCTCAGGATGGCCTGCCCCCAACCTCCAAAGATCCAGAGAGCAGCAAAACCAGGGCCTTGGTTATGCTGCTCTCTGACCCATCACTGTGTCATACAAGTGACTTCCCACCCATCTCATGCAACCCTCTCAATGACTCAATACACCCATTATCAATATATCCCAGTGGCCCCATTTGACAGCTGGGAAAATGAAGGCTTAGAGAAGTCGAGTGACCTTCCCAGCCTTCGCACTCCAGCAACCTCTATCAAAGAAAGCAGGCTGTCCCCCCGTCCCATTATGCTCAAGGTTGCTATGAGGCACCAAGGAGAAAGCAGGTCACTAACGGGATGATAGAAAACTGGGCAAAGGACAGGGTGGCAGGCCACAGGACAAGGACAGCAGTGGTTGATGTGCTTGGGAGGAAAGAGCCTGCCCCACTGGTAAAGACAGAAACACAAATGAGAACCTCATATGCTCCCTGCAGGGGAAGAAAAGCACAGCCTGGAGGGACCAATCCCAGGGGAGGGACCATAGCCTCTTATTTGCGGGTGTCTGTTGAAGAAGCCCAGTTCTCCATCTCTGTGTGTCACACACACAGACATCTATACCCCCGCGCAAGGTCAGATACCACATCCAAATCAACAAAGAATTTAGCATCATGATGCCCAGAATTGATGGGGTAGGGGTGGGGAGGTAGTGGTGGGAGGAAGGCTATTTCCACACCCGGCCAGTAGGGGGTGCAAAGGCAAGGACTTTTCTGGAAGGCTGTTAATGCAAAAGGCAGCAAGAGTCCTAACAATGCATTATTCTTTAACTAGCAGCTTCACTGAAGGGATAGTCGCCTTGGCACTATTTATAATAATACAATCTAGTAAAACATTGGAAACAACTCTCCAGCAAAGGGGGTTTGTTATGTAGATCATAGTAGAGTCATAGGGTAGAATAGCATATGGCCAGCAAAAATACACATCTGTGGGAGCTTTCATCGCAGAAGGGGACGCTGAGGAGGTGATGTGAAGTGGAAAACACACGTTACTTCTTATTTGAACAGCAGGCATCAGCTGAGAGTGAGAAAGCAGCCACTGTGGGTGACTCAGGCTGGCGGGTGACTACAGGGGGTGTCACCCCAAAGCTCATAGCCTTCTTGGAACCCGTGTCTCCTGCAACACCCTAACTCCAAGCCTTTGTCAACCACTGTCCATTCTCTGTCATCTTGTACCCCCGACGCCAGGCCTGGGGCTACTCACAGTTCCGTGACGTTCTTGGGGATGCCCTTGGGCAGGGCCTGGAGGTGCTTGTTGCTACATCGGACCACCGTGTCCAGGCAGGAACATTCCTGGGGGCACTGGGGGCGGGGCAGGCAGCCCCCCTCCTCCTGGCCTGGGGAAGAAGGCCCGAAGCCACGTCAGTGAGGGGACAGGCCTTCTTAGGGCCTCGTGTGGCTGGAGCCCCGCTCCACGGTGCCTGGGAAGACATTCTCCGACAGTCTCCCAGGCTCCAGGAAGTCTCCTCTTAGCTACACCCCTTTCCCCCCAGGAACAAAGCCCCCAGACCTGTTCTGAGGTTGAGATGGGTCTTGGGTCAATCTCTTGCCTCAGATCCAAGGTGGACGAAGGCACAGCACAGAAGGAGGATGGCAACACACCGTTTCTTGAGCACCTACTGTGTGCCAGACACGATGCTGACCATCATCTCTTTAACATGCACTAACAGGCCACTAACTCCCCTAGAACGCATGTACCAAGGACAGAAGCTTGTCTCTTTCCTTTTCTTTGCTCCCAGAAGGAGCCCAGCCCCTGGAGCAGAGCCTGGCCCACAGCGGCCCTCAAAGCAGACCAGCTGAGTGAACATATGAATGGATGTGTACTTTACTGAGGCCTGGAGAGGGTCCCTAACCTGCTCACCTCTGAAGGCTGCTCAGAGGCATCGCAGGGTCCACCCCCACATCCTGCCGATGCAGAACAGGCTCCTGTCACACGTCCTTCATGTATTCATCCATTCATTCGGGAAATACTGCTGAGAGGCCTCTGCCTGCCTTCCCTTCTTCTGACTGGGGCAGGACGACTAATAAGGACACCACGGCAGGAGTGGCTGAAGGCACCAGGTGACCGTGACAGTGGGGAGGCTGGCTGTGGGCAGGCACCGTGCAATAAGGATGAATTCCCTGAGTCCTCAAGCCAGCTCTCTGGCAGGTGTGCTACGAACCCAATTTAGAGATGAGGAAACTGAGGGCAGAGGGGTAGGGTAACGTGCCCAATGTCCCCCTAGCCTGGAAGCGGTGGCACAGGACAGGAATGGAAGCCGGCCGCCACCAGAGCCTGCCTGCTCAGCGGCCTCGTTCTACCTCCCAGCAAAACATCACATCTTTCACCTCGAGGAAGTTCTCCTGTGGGGGTGAGTTGAAGAGAGCTGTCTGTCAGGATGTCCCGCCAGGCAGAGTGCGGCATGAGAGCAGAGCTCTGGGAGTGTCCGAACACCAAGCAGCAGGGGTGGTTAAATCCATCCCAACAATCTCCAGACAACGAATTTCATGTCACAAATGTCTGCACAGACGGCACTATATGACCCTAGGTGTGTCAGGTGTGTTTGCACACACACGCACACACACACAGAGCAAAGCTCAGGAAGGTCACACAGCGAATAGTGACAGGAGGCATTCAGGGCTGGGAAGCAGGAGGGGGGACATATTTGTGATCTTTTTACTCTTTTGGATTGTCTGTGGTTGCTTTTGAAGGAAATGATGATGCCTCCCTTTGTAATAAGAAAAGTAAAAAGAGGGACCACCTGGGGAGCTCAATTGGTTAAATGTCTGCCCATGGCTCATGTCATGATCCTAGAGCCCCAGGATCAAGTCTAGGATCAAGTCCCGCGCCAGGCTCACCCAGACACGGCTGTGAGAAGTGACCGGGTTTCCCACGGGGAGGAGGCGGGCCCGGGAACGTCCCACTGCCCCTCACGGACATGGGGAAGCTGTGAGCCTGGAGCGCTGAGGCACAGCCAGGAGGCAGATCGTCCCTGCGTGAGGCATACTTCTATTAAAAAACACACTAACAGGTGAACTGTGATTTTTTTCTGAGTGATGGAATAATAGGTAATGTTTATTTTCTTCTTTTATCCATAGTTCCCCATTTTTAAAACAATAAGCATATTATTGTTTTTAAGATCCCACGAAGCCGCTGCCAGGCAGGGGTTGGTGCAGGATGAAGAGGGGGGGTCTCCCTGCTCCCCCCACCAACACACCGGAGCCCTCCTCTCCAGGGCTGCCAGCCCGCCTCTCCCCTCCTGCCCAGGAGCCCACAGCTTACCCTCCTCACACCTGAAGTCCGGGAAGGCCACGTCCTGTAGGGGGATCTGCCGCAGGAAGTCTGGGTTCTGGCACCGCGGGTTCCCGGTCACGATCTTCCTCCTCCGCAGCCAGTCGCCCAGCCAGGCCAGCTGGCAGTTGCAGTTGAAAGGGTTGGCCAGAAGGTTTCTGGAAGAGGCGGCCGTGTGACCAGCAACACACCCTGCCAGGCACGGTTTCCCTGCAGAGCCCTCTCGCACCTCCACGGACAGGCCACGCAGCCACGCAGCCACCCGGGGCTCCCTCCCAGATGGCCAGCACTTATGAAGACATGGCACTCGGACACAGTGGGACCCCAGGGACCACAAGCGCCCGACACCGCCCTCAGTGAGTAACAACCATCAGGAGGGCGGGTGGCCGCCAGGGAGCGGACGCTGCTGCCAGAGCCCCAGGCCCGCCCGCCCTCCCTCTCTGCCGGACTTACAGCGTGGAGAGGGCTTGGAGGGTGTCGAAGGCCCCGGGCGAGATGGTGGCGATCTGGTTGTCATAGAGCGAGAGGAGGCGGACGTTGCGCAGGCCCGTGAAGCTGTCATTGTGGATGCAGCTGATGCGGTTGTTCCTCAGCATCCTGGGGGGCGGGAAGGGGGCAGCCCCCACTGTGCCCTGCCGCCATCGAGCCGCCCGCACTGTGCCCCCCCACAAAGTCTCCTCTCAAGGCAGTGAGCCCAGATGGAGGACTGCAGCACCAGGACCCCCTGCACCTGTGCTCCCCTCCGGACCCTCGCCCCCAGATGCTCCCCTGTCCATCCTGTCACCGCCTTCACTCCCTGGGTGCCCAAGGCACCCCCAGGCCAGCTCCACATTCACCTCCAGGGACACTTGCTTAAAACCTACACCTGGTTGTGTTCCTGTCCAGCCTGAAGCCCCAGGGGTGCCCTGACTGCCCAAAGAATAACGTCTCCTCTCTTTACTGTGACCTGGGGGAGCCCGTCTGACACAGCCTTGGACAAGCATCTGCCCACTTCCATAGAGAACGACACACCTGCACTTGTCTGGCCTGCGGGCGTGCCATCCAGGCCTGCATCACCATGCCCCTCCCTGGCTACGGTTTCCTTCTAGAATGACTCCTTTCCTCACGTATGTCTGTGAAAGTCCCTGTTCACCCTCAAAAACCTGGTTCAATCCCCCACCCCCACAAACAAAACCAAGCTTGACCCAGGACAGGTAACTTACAAAAGAAATTAAAATGGCTTATGAAGGTTGATAAAAAATGTTTAAACTTACAAGTCATTAAGAACACATAAGCACATTGAGTCTTTGCCTGACAAATAGCAAAATAAAAAAATATATAATAATAATGCCCAGGGTCATTGTGGGGGAACGGGCACTTTGACTCTTGGGCTGGCAGGAGAGTGACTCGGGGCCTCCCTGGAAGTGACAGGTACCAAAGACCCTGAAAGGGCCCTTCATGCTTTCTTCCAGCCAGGCTTCTTCTAGGAATTTATCAAAAGGGAAGAATCCTGGGGCGTCTGGGTGGCTCAGTGGGTTAAAGCCTCTGCCTTTGGCTCAGGTCATGATCCCAGGGTCCTGGGATCGAGCCCTGCATCAGGCTCTCTGAAAAGCAGGGAGCCTGCTTCCCTTCCTCTCTCTCTGCCTGCCTTTCTGCCTACTTGTGATCTTCTCTGTCAAATAAATAAATTAAAAAAAAAAAAAAGGGAAGAATCTTGGAGGGGCACAGAATTTCGTGATAAAGATATCAATCACAATATTGCTTATAACAAAAATTAAAATAGCCCAAATTTCCAATAATTACATAATATATAGTCCTTTAAAATAATGTCAAGGAAATTTTAATGATACGTACAGGTGCTCGTGTTGTGTTTAAGGACAAAGCAGGTCACTGAATAAAATGGATTCTAGGGTTCTGTTCAGAAATAGCTACATGGAAGCATCCCGTGTGCGGTGTACGGGTGTGTATGAATGCCATCGTACATAGGGGTGCTTGAGACCGGAAAGGTGGTAGCGGTCATTTGTGTGTGGTGGCGGGGTTCTGGCCTTTCTCCCGTGCCTGCACTGTGGCTCCTGTGTGCTGCTCTGCCCCAGCTCTGCCCCAGCACCCCTCTGCCCCTCTCCTCCGTTCCCCTCCAAGCCTCCCTCACGGGGACCCCGAGCACTGAAGAGCCCACAACACCCTCATTCAAGGACGACCTGGCCAGGGTGAGGACAAGCGGGGCAGCCCTGGAAGCACAGCCTGGGAAAGCAGCCCCACCCGATTCACACGTGACGAAAGCAAGTGGCGAAACACAACACAAAAGGAATTCCCATTTTGTAAAACAAGCCAACAGGAAAACACAGAAAGCCACAGGAAATCCCTCCATGTATTCATTTCCTTTACATGAATCCCACGGTATGTGCTTGGGAAACAGATCGCTAGCCCTACAGCCGGGCCGGGGGGGATGGAAACCCAGCCAGGCGGCGTCAGGAGATGTGCTGCCCAGCGTGGTAGCCATTAGCCGCATGGAACTGTTGATGATTAAGATGAAATGAAATTCAGAATTTTGTGTCTTAGTGGCGCTAGCCACACGTCAGGAACTCCAGAGCTACCCGTGGCTATTGACTGGATAGTGTGGACGTGGGACACTTCAGTCAACATAGGAAACCCGACCGGACAGCACAGTCTGCTGCACACTCGGAAGGTCTACATGGTCAACAGAAGGGCTGGCGCTGTCTGGGTGGAGAGAGGGTGCTCCCTGAGGGAGGGATGACCCCAGGATCCTACTGAGTCCTAATGTCTGGTCAGCTCTGGCCAGGCTCTGGGTCACAGGAGCCTAGAATTTCAGAGATGATGGGCCCTCCCTGCTCCTCCATCTGTGCTGGCTGAGTCACCTCAGCCATGTGCCCCTTGGGGCCACCCAGCCCTCTCACCTCCATCCCTGCTGTCTGCTCCTGAACGAACACACAGGGGAGCTCTTGCAGCCTAATTGGAGGGCAGCTAGAGGGGAACCCCCAGTGGGGCCCACCGCCGCTCACCCCTTCACCGGGCATCGACCCTCCCCCCCCAGGTGACATCTGATCACCGGCCCCACCGCAGGCAGGGTCCCCAGCTGTCCCTCGGCCGCTGCAAGCTGGGGTTAGGGGAAGAGGGAGTCTCTCATCCTCTCCGCGCAGACGCCCACACTCTGGCTTTGGTTTGCCTGGAGCAGACCGGCCCTGCTCCCTGGACTGCACACTCACAGGGTCCTCAGGCCATCCAGACCTCGGAACATGCCGCTCCGGATGGACTCCAGCTGGTTGGCGGTCAGGTGCAGCTCGCTCACAGAGGCTGCGCCCTCGAAGGCCCCATCTTCGATTTCCGACACCTTGTTGTTGCTCAGATTGCTAGACGGGAGGCAGCAGTGCAATGATGGAGCTGGGGATCCCCGCCCCCCGGCCCCGCCTTCCAGCACCGGCCCCCTGCGCAGGAGCCCTGCCTCCCCGCTGGGAGCACCCCCACACCCAGTATCCGCCTTCTCCCTCCCCAGCCGGAGTCCTCACTGCCATCTCCCGCCAATGGGTAACTCACATCTTCTTCAGATGAGTGAGTTTTTTAAATATCCCGGTGGCCTCCAGGACGGAAATCTCATTGTTGTTTAATCGTCTGTAAGAGGCCATGAAGAGAACTCACACATTCATAAATGACAGACATGAGAGTATCTTCTAAATTGAGACTATTTGGGACTCAGACAGGGTTCCCAGAATTTATGTGGCAAGGCAAACGGATCCTATTTCAAAGGAAGGATGGATGGGCATACTCGGGGAGTATTTTTAACGTTAAAAATGCCATGAAAATGTACCTACACAAATGACAGGCATGTGTAGCTATTCACAGATGTGCACACACACGTGAGCACAAATTTACATTTTTAAAGAAAGAAAACAGCTGAAGGATGGCTTGAGAGCCAACTTGATCTGATGGAATCCTATCCCCCAGAAGAAGGCAAAAGCATGACTGAGAATAGCTCCCCCAGTTCAGGCTGCCAACCTGCCCGACCTGCCCGTGGGCCCAAGATTTCTTTGAGGGTCTGAGGCTGTGATTGGGAGCAGAGGGGCTGTGGGGGGCGGCGGGGGTTGGGGAGCCACTTCCCTGCCACACCCGCAGCTGCCACGCTGGGGTCTTCCGCACTCCCCAACAGAGCTGGATCAGAGAGAAACCCAGAGCAGATCCAGGGGGGTTAGTGGGGCTGGGGGCAGGCAGGGGTGGTGTGCAGAGGGCAGGGGGCCTCACAGTTCAGCTGTGGACTGGGGGATGCGCTCGGGGATCTTGGTGAGCTTCAGGCTGGAGCACTCAGCCAGGCTGGCCTCACAGCGGCACTTGTGGGGACAGACGGCATCGCTGTTGCACTCACTGTTCAGCTGGTAGTCCTCCGTGCCTGCAGGGACAGGGCAGGGGCTGGGGGCTGAGCAGCCCGGGGCAGGGCCTCCCCGGCCCCCCCCCCACAGCCTGCTGCCCCTGCCCACCCACTGTCATCGGCCCCCCCTGACTGGCCTCAGTCCCCCCCACTCTCCTACCTGGAATGAAGTACTGCTCTTTGGCTGGGGAGAGAAGCAGAAACACCATGAAGCTGCCATCCTCTAGGACTTGCAGAAGAGCCCAGGCTCCAAACCCACTGTCCAGGTGAGGGCACCCCAGGAACAACACTGGGGTCCCAAATCTGGGCTCCAGAGCCCACCTGCCCAGCCCCCAGCTGGAGAAGAGCACGGATGCTCCCTGGCTGGGCTGAGGCTGGGGACAGTATCTGCCCCAGCTGAACCTCTCAGGGAGCACCAAAAACACAAGAACGTTCATGGTCAGTGGCCCAAGACAAGGATGGGGCTGCGAGGCACCACGTCCCTGACCAGGATCCAGGCTCAGAAGCTGACCCACACTGCCCCCAGCCAGATTCTGCTGCCCCCAGAGCCTGGAGGAGGCAGTTCTCTCACCGAGGAGAGGTCCCAGGCTTCCTGAGTCTGAAAGCAGTACATGAAAGCAAATTGACCTGGGAGCAGAGGAACCCGGGTCCTTGACTGGGCAGGCCTCCCTCAGGGACCTTCGGCCAGCCCTGGTCTTCCCTAAGCCTCCGTGCAAGATGGGGTGGGGCTGGCCGACCACTCAGATCTGGGGCTACGATTTGGGACCCTCTAGTGAGGGTCTGGAGTGGCCAAGGACACACCGTTGGGGCCATTCAGAAATCATCACGGGTCCCTAAGCAGACTGAAGACAGGCCGGCCGGTGGAGAGACTGGGCGGGGGGGGGGGGGGGGGGGGGGGGTGGACGGACGTCTACCTGAGCAGCGGAACTTCTTGCTCTTGATCTGCCCGATGCGCTTGTTGGCGAGGCGCCGGGGGCTGGCGCAGCGGGCTCCGCTCGTCTCGATGGGGTTGGTGCGCAGGAAGTCCGCCAGCCACTTGAGGTTACAGTCACAGATGAAAGGGTTCTGCGCCAGGTGCCTGTCCCGGGGGTGGGGGGCAGAGCGGGGATCAGAGACAGGGCGGCAAACCGTGCTGACCTCGGCCTGGAGGTCGCTGCTCGCTGGTGGCTTGAAACGCATGGCCTTGGGCCACCGCCTGGATTTGCCCACCAACTACGGAGAAGCCTTGCCAGAACCTGGCAGCGGGGAAGGCTCTCCACAGGCTCTGGAGCTTCCCGCTGTCCCTGCTGAACCCCCAGCAAGCCTCACTCTGTCCTCTGTCCCTCTACCCACCTGCACCCACCCCCCAGCACACTTCACGGACACGAGCGGAGGCAAGAGTGACCTGGGGACTGGCCGGACCACGCCAGCCTTCTACGGGTGAGGGGACAGAACGGGTATTAGAGTCCAGGACTATCGGTGCCCAGAGGCCTTTGTCGTGGGTCGTCCTCTCCCGGCAGCCTTGGGCAACAGCAGCTTCTCTCCATAGCCTTTGTCAGGAAGGGAATGGGGCCCCAAAACATGGCTGAACAGCTACTTATTGGGCAACCACTCATATTCTCCTGCCAGGCTGCCTGTGCGACCAGCAGGATAAATGTGGGAGGGGACAGCCGGCAGGCGATGCTGACTGTAGGAACCCGGGGTGCTCTCAGCGACCACATGGGTGGTTTTCCCATTCGTGGGCCCTCCCCCCCGCAATAAGGCTCAGACCAACCACATCTGAACCGCCAGCAGCCCGCTTGCCGGCTTGTGTCGTGGCCATCACAGCCCTGGGCAGGCCCTGCTTTCTAAACAGACACAGGAAAGAATATTCTAGCACCTGTACCTGAGAGCCAACATTTCTGCGTGCAAGTACAGAGACAGAGCAGGGGCCAGCTCGAGGACTCGCCATGGACGGCCGCTCTTCTCCACTGAATGCCGCCAGGGTAGGCCATCTACTTCTTGGCCTCAGCTCAGGGCCCTGATGGAGGTCTAGACTGTGCAAACAGAGGCATGAGCTCTGCCCAGGGTCTGCACCAGCTCAGCTCTGACCTGGCCGTGCTTGCTCCTATTTGTCGCCTCCTGGGCTCTGCTTCCTACTTGGGCTACCTGGTCGGAGCCTTCTCTGCCCAGATGTCCCTGCCACTCCCCTGGGCTCGCCCTCACTTTCCTGCCTGAGTCCAGGCTCCTGTCAGCATCGCCAGGTAATCTAGCCCCACCCCCACCCCTTCTGCATCTCACTGGACATTTGTCTCCCCATTTAAACCGTCAGTTTGCACAGAGAAGACACGTTTGCTGACACCCCAAGGCAAAGTCCGTTAATGACTGAAAATACATGAGGATTCGTGCCCTGCTCCGGGATCCGCCCAGCCGCCCAGCCACATGGCTAAGGCCGCACTGCCAGGCCTCTGCCTGAACTAATTGCTTCCCTTTATCACAATCTCAGTAGAGAACTCTGTTTAAAATCAATGCAATTATGTTGTTCAGGCATGTATTAAAATGTTCAGTGGGTGTGGGGTAGAATATATCCTTTCTAAGAACAGGTTATTTGTGTCAAAGCCAATTTATACAAACTTGAACCACCCACAGAGACAAGTGGCTTAGGTATTTGACACAAATTGGAATTTTTAACCATCCTAAAGAGCAGGGAGCTGAGAAGGGAAAATGCTCAGAAAGAAGGAAAAAAATACCTGCCTGGGAAAATAGCATCATGCTAAAGGCACACCCAGAAATGAGCTGCACGTGGGGCCATGCTGTTCCCTCCATGACCATTTGTGAGAGTAGAAGGCAGAAGGGAAGATTGAAATACGCATTAAGACATCCCAGCTAGAAACCTTCTGGGGCTAGTGCTCAACATCACTAGTTAAATTAGACCCACCATGAGACACCACTTCACACCGATTAGAGTGGCCATAATGAAAAAGACAAGTGATACCAAGGATGGGCAAGGATGCAGAGAAACTGAAATCCTCATAAAACACCGCTGGTAGGGATGTAAAATAGGATTTACCTCCGCTTTGGAAAACTGACAATTTCTTAAAAAGTGAAACATACATTTCCGATGAGACCCAGAAAGGCCAAGAGAAACGAAGACATTTGTCCACATAAGGATTTGTAAGCAAATATTCACAGCAGCGTTGCTCATAATGATCCCAAAGTGCAAATCCAATAGCCATCAACTAGGAAGGATAAACACAATGTTGTCGATCCATTCAGTGGGAAATCACTTGGCCATAAAAAGGAACCAAGCACTGATACCTACTGAGGTGCAAATGGACCTCAAAAATATGAAGTCAGTCACAAAACATGACATATCATGATGATTCCTTTTTTTTTTTTTTTGAGAGAGAGAGCTAGCATGGGTGGGATAGGGAGGGGCAGACGGAGAGAGAGAATCTTTTTTTTTTTTAAGACCTTATTTATTTATTTATTTGACACAGACAGAGATCACAAGTAGGCAGAGAGGCAGGCAGAGAGGGAGGAAGGAAGCAGGCTCCCTGCTGAGCAGAGAGCCTGATGCAGGGCTCCATCCTAGAACCCTGGGATCGTGACACAAGCCGAAGGCAGAGGTTAAACCCACTGAGCCACCCAGGAGCCTCGAGAGAGAGAATCTTAAGCAGGCTCCACACCCACTGCGGAGCCCAACTTGGGGCTGGATCTCATGACCTTGGGATCGTGACCTGAGCCGAAATCAATCTTCAGATATTCAACTGACTGAGCCACCCATGTGCCCCATGATGACTCCGTTTTTATGAAATGTTCAGTAAAAACAAACTACAGAGAGAGAAATTAGAGTATGGGTTGCCTGGGGATCAGCAGCAACTCGGGACTGACTGTAAAAGGGACACAAGGGAGTTGGGGGCGGTGAGGGAAACTTTCTAAAATGTGACCGGGGTGATCATGGGACAACTGGAAATCTACAAAAAATCATGGATGCTTAGAACAGGTGGATTTTATGGTATATAAGCTATACCTCATTAAAGCTGTTAAAAAAAAAAAAAAAGAACAACACTTTGAAAAATCTCTTGGAACAAGGAAAACAGCAGCAAAGTCAGGAGTGGGTCCCAGGCACTCGGCCACAGATCTCAGAGAGATCAAGCAGGGTGTGGGTTGTTTAAATCCACTCAGGCCTGACCCCGTGACTCAGTCAGGGCGTTTAACCCTCCAAACCTGTATTTAGAGTATCTGATTATTCCTGGGTCTGTGTTTCCTTTATTCTTCTTCCAAACTGTACTCTGGTTGTTAATACGTAATAGTTGTTTATGAAAGTCCAGTTCTGCTCTCCTGCCTTAACGAGGTCTATTCTGATGGAAAAAGCACAGTCGAGGGCAAAGCTAACTAACTTCTCAGGGATGGTGAAGAGGTACCTGAGACCAAATACCTGCTCTGTGAGTGTTGTGTGACCTAGAGTGAGTCCCATGACTTCCTGCCTCAGTTTCCTCAGCAGTAAAGTTGGGACGACAGACTCTCCGGCCACCGGCCACTGTGAGAGTTCAGGAAGATAACACATGGAGTGAGCCGCAGCCTGGCACTGGGTCAGGGCTCGACAATCAGTAGCGACTGCTGTTGTTCTCAGGGTCCCACTGTTTCTGTCTCGCCTGCAGGAAGACTTCCTGTTCCAAGGTTCTGCCCCAGCTCTGTCCCCACTAGTACCCGCCGGCAGTGGCCAGGATCTCAGGCCTGGTGTCTGGCAGGCAGAAGCGCTCTCTGAGATCCCACCAAAGACAGAAGCCACCTCCAGGAAGGCCATCCATGCAATGTGTTCACTCTGCTTCCACCCACAGAGGGAGACCCTCCGTCCTGGTCCCTATCCCCCCAGGCTCTCCTGTGTGGCGGTCCCCAGCAACGAAATCTCTTTCATGCTTTTCCCTTGGACATCCCGCCAGCTGTATAGAACCTTCCACCTTGCCCGTGTCTCCCTATAACTTCTGATTTCAGATATTTGGCAAGATTTCCCTGTTGTGCTCCATCGTCCTCTCCCTGCCATAAGTTAATTAGCAGGAGAGGGGCGGCAGACGGGCGTGTGTGGGCTTTAACAAGTTTGTCTTTGAGGCTCACATCCTTGCTGATGCACAGGGTCCCCAGGGAGTAGGAGCTGTGCCTTTTATTTGACCTGTTTCACACCTGTGCTGCCTCCCCGATGCGGATATTATCTGATGGAGAGCACTATCTGGCAGATAAACAATGGCTGCAACAAAATTTATAATAAATGCCCATTAAGCATGCATTTAAGAAGCACTTATAATGAACTCAGCTCTGTACAAACGTCCCCTTTTGTCTCCTAACAACCCTACGAAGAAAAGAGTATCCTCATTTTATAAATGAGTGAACTGAGGCCCAGAGAAGCTGATTAACTTGACCAGGGTCACACAGCTAGTAAGAGGCACAGTTAGGAGTTGAACTCGGGACTATCCAACCCTAAGTCTGTGCTCTTTCCTGTATAAGAGACCACTCCTGGTGAGCAAAAGGCACAGGGCAAGACAGCTGCCTGTCCCCAGAGTCTGTCCCTTCTCCCTAGGTCTTCCTGCTGGGCCTGAGGGGAGAGGGCAAGAGGGCACTCACAGGGTCTGGATGGCCCGCAGGGAGGTGAAGGTGCCCTTGGCGAGGCTCTGGATCTTGTTGTCATACAGGGAGAGAAGTGACAGGTTCTGCAGATCCTGGAAAGCATCGGGCCGGACACAGTTGATCTTGTTGGCATTCAAGAGCCTGTGGGCAGACCAGGGCCAAGTGGTGGTGGGGGGGGAGAGGTGCAGAATCGGCTGCATCAGCTTGCCTCGGGCACCTTCCTGGCACCAAACATGACTGTGTCGAGGAGAAGTGCCCAGGAGCAGGCGCAGGGCGGCTAGCCCTCCAGATGTCCCCTGCATACAGGAAGCTGAGAACTTCAATCAATTGCCCTCTCTGTGCAAGGGACTGTCCTGCCCTCCTGCTCCTCTCCCTTTCAAGGAACTGCTACGAGTGCTCACAAGGTTCTTGGGAAGCAGGGAGCACAATGGTCAAGCCACCTCCCAAAGGCATTTTGGAGGCTCCCCTCCTTTCCAGAGTCTGCTGGGTTGCCAGGCATCTGAGATGGACCATTTGGGTTCTGCTCCTCTGGGATCCTGGGATGGAACCCCTGCCTGAACTCTCGTGCTTCACGGAGCCTGAGCTGGGGTGTCCCCCTGTAGGAGACAATCCTGTCCCCAGGCCTGCTGATCTCTTCGGGAACACAGGCTGCCTCTCAGGAGCCTCTAAGCTCCAGCGTCCTGCGATCAGCTCTGAACCTGACCCCCTTCCCTCCCTGGACTCGCAGAGCCCCGAAGTCCCTCGCGGCACCCCCAGCTCTGCCATCATCCAAGCTCCTCACCTCATTGAGTCCCAAACCCCAAAGAGGCTGGCAAGGCTAGTCTGAGAGGCCAGAGGAATACCAGCCCCCTCCCTGCGCATCACCCAAGGTCACCAGCGGATGGGTCCTTACAGGAGCTGTAGGGTGTACAGGCCTCCAAACACACCCCGGGGGAGGTCTGTGATCTTGTTCCCATACAGGACCCTGGAGACAAAAGGCAGCAGAAAGAGAGAGTAAGAGGACAGCCACCAGGTGGGCATGACTTTGCAAGGGGCCCCCACATAATGGCACCACCTCTAAACAATTCACAGGGCACAGTGCAGGGGTTTAGGTCGGCTCTAACAAGTGGCCAGCAGGTGGCAGTAAAGTGTGTTAAGATAGGAGCCTCCTTTTGTAGTTTCCGAAAGGTACCCTATGGGTTGGGGCAGCCATGACCTCCACTACTGCTGAGCATTCCCCCAATACCCACTCTCTGTCTCATGCATGGAACCCACAGAAGCCTGCAAAGGAGCCCTTTGGGAAACTTCACAGGAATAATCTGGCCCTGGATATAAAAGGAGACATTCAAAGAGGAGACAATCCCATGGGCAGGATAATGTGCATATTTCCAGAGAATTACAAGAAAAAACCACGAGTGCCAGACATTATACACAGAATGAGCTCTGACATCAAGCAACAGATAACACACCAGAAAAAAACAGGTCAAAGTTTAGCTGTGCAGAGGTCTAGGCAGTGGGGGTGCAAGTGGGTTTCTTCACCTTAGTTCTCTGTGTTAAGCAGGAATTCCGTGTGTGATTAGGAAAAAAGCAAAGGTTCCACAAAGCCATGCAGGCAGGAATGGGTTCAGGCAGAGGGAGAAGTATCAACGGGGCTTGGGGACAGGGTGTACTCCAATTCCAATATTGCAAGCAGCCCCTACAAGCCACCCTGGAAACAACTCAGCCTGTGTAAAAACAGTATGTGCTTCAAGATCCTTTCTGGAGGAGGGCATGGCAGAAGCAAAATCCCCACAATGGGATCCTGGCTGGCCTGGAAGTGGTGTTGGATGGGGGCTCGGTGTGGCTTGAGTAGAAGAAACAAATGGAATAATAGCTTGGGTTTTGCTGGGCAGGGAGCACCAGGAAGCCTCTGAGACAGGATCGGATTTGCATTTGGAAAGATCAGAGTGGAGGGGGCAGGGGCTGAAGCAGGGAGACCAGGTCAGTCTCTGCCAAGGTGGACACTGTCAGTGAGGTCTATTAGCACACAAGTTCCCATATAGTGGGGAGATGTCTTTGTGAGCAACAGGAACCCACTTAAATGGGTCATTGTCATGTTCCAATTTAGGAAGGTGTCATTCACTTCTCAGATGAAGAGCCCTGCATTTTGGCAGGCCACCTCCAAAATCTGATCTCCTCAGCCAATGAGAGAGACCCATCACCAAGCTGTCAGGTACAGTTGTGTAGGTTGTGCACTGCACAACTTAAGGAGTGCCATTCACAATTGGCCCCACCCACTAACTCATGCTCCACTCCAAGAGAAGAGGGTGCACACAGAGGGACTGAGCTGGCAGCCTCCTACAGGCCCCAAGGGGAAGCTCTGTCCTATTTCACTTCCCAGACCCCTAATCTATGCAAGGCATGTGTCCAGTGCTGCCAGGGATAAGCAGAAACACTCACTCCTCAGAGTAACAGAAGGCTCCTCACAATGGGGGCTCACCCAACTACAGGGTGCCCTGAGTGTACTCTGTATAGACAAGTGCTGTGCACCTCAGACAGCGAGGGGCTTGGTGAACCTGGAGGGTGCGAGCAAGGGCACTGGGAAAAGAGATGAAGTAACATTTCCAAGAGAATGTTTGACGCTTCGTGGCATTTTGTAGATTCATGGACAACACCCGCCCCCCAAGTAAACCCTCCAGGGAAGGGAAATGGGGAGAGGTGGAAGAAAATGCTTTTTTCTTGTCTCCCGCCACAACTTGGGAGCACACTTGGGATGAAAGGCACAAGGTGTGGCCGATGTCACAACTGGAGCTGAGAGTGGCAGCCCTTATCGGGAAGCTGAGTAGGGTTTAGGAGCACAGAACCCTGGGCCTCAGTGGGGGGGCAGGGCCAACACGAAGGCTGGGCCATGACAGGTGAGTGCTGCAAAGAATGCTGGGAAAATCCCTTTCCTGGCAGGAGGGCCATCAGAGTTGCCAGGGGCAACAGCTCTGCCTGGATTCCCTCTACCTCTTCCCAGTTGCAGAGTGTCCACCAGTGAGGAAGGGGGAGCTGGACACAGCCTCCCCCTCCAGAGGGGCCCTGGCACAGGGGCGGGGGCACCCTGGACCCTGGGAGACTTGGCATGGCTACTCACAGCGAGTTCAGGGAGCGGAGGCCCTGGAAGGCGTCGGGCGCGATCTCTGCAATCTGGTTGTTGCTCAGGTCTCTACAAGGTGAGCAGGAGGGAAGATGGCTGAATCCCTTGGCAGCCACCAAGCCCTGCTTGGCCCCTCCTCCCATGTGCCACAGGAGGGCAGGCATTTCTTTGACATTAGAGAAATAAGAGGCCAGTTCTGCCATCCACCTGAAAAGCCCCTGGCCACTGTTTCCCTGTGCAGGCTGAGGCTCGTGCTTGGGCTGGGCCATCCAGCCTTGGTCTGTTCTTGAGGAAACTTTACCCCGCGCCCCAGCTGTGCCCTACATCTCCTCTCACATCGGCAACTGCTCCTAGGAGTGCCCCGCTGAGATAGGAGGATGACAGTCAGCTCTGATCACCTGCCGGATTCGGGCTCAACAACCCCCCCACACACACCCCCACACCCCCAACCCCGGCGTGGGCCTCACGCTGACACTGTGAGGAGGTCACGCCGCCACCACCCTCCATGCTCACAGAAGAAGCTGGAGGCGGAGTCAAGACCTGCGCCATGGCCGTGGCCTGCCAGCCCTAGACCCTGCCCCCTGCCCCAGGCTGACTCCCAAGAAGCAGCAGGAGACACTCACATCCTCCGCAGCTTTCTGTAGGGAGAGAAGGCTCCTGGGGGGATGGACTTGATCCCATTCAGCTCCAGTCGGCTGCAGAGCGAGAACACAGAGGAAACCCGGGGTCCTGACTGTCACCTCCCAGACTTACCTGCCCAAACCAGACCCGTTGCCCCTGCTCCCATCCTCCATCTGGAGCAGACAGGTTGGCACGGGCAGAGGAAAGGAGCTGCTATATTTGAGTCCCATGACCCCAGATTTTGTGATCGAAAGGAGCCCACAAATCAGGCTACTACTGAGAAACCGACTCCAGCAGGCTCACCCCGCGGGGCTGGACAAATGGGACCCCAGAGGGACACCCCCTCCCAACTTTCTGGAGCTGCCCAGCTTTGGGTGGAGGGCTCCGGCCAGCCGAGGCCAGTTGTCTCTCCTCCGTGTATAGGGAGGGGCGTCAGGCGAGCTGTTCACTGGGCCACCAGAGCCCAGTCCGGCCCCAGGGCCCACATCCCAGCACCCGCCCTGGCCCATACTCACATTTCTGTCATGGTCTCAGGCAGGTTGGCGGGGATGGCGGTGAGGCCCTTGCCGCGACAGTCCACAATGCCATTGCCGCAGGTGCACATGGCTGGGCAGGAGCCCGAGGAGAGGGTGCAGGAAAGCGATCGGCCTGCCTCCCCTTGGCCTGAGAAAACGGTGGGCGGTGACCTGGGGGCATCCCATGCCCGTGCCTCCACCCCCAGACATGGCGTCATGGGTGGGGACAGGGCAGACAGTGTTTCTCTGCATCCCGATAAACCGGAGGAGATCACTGAGAACGACCATGCAACTCTGCGGGCGCCCCGCACACAGCACGTGCTGGCTGAATGTTTGCCAAGCTTGAATCTGAACCTAACTGTGCTGCCTGAGAGTGTGGTTCACACCTGAGGAAATCCTGGCCCACGCTCTGAAGCTCCAGGTTCTAGTCTGTGTCACCTAACACTCTGGAGCCTCAGTCTCCTCACTGGTCACCAGAGAATGGCAGGGACCCCGTTTATCGTTCTGGGCCACATGCTGTGGGAAGGGTTATACACGCAGTACCTCATTTAACCCATCGTGGCCATTTTACAGCTAAGAAAACTGAGTCCTTGATATTAATTAGTTTGTGGAAAACCACACAACACTGATAGGTGACAAAACCAGGATAAAGCATAGAGGCTGATATAAGTTTTTTAAATTGAAGTATAACACACTTGTTACCATCTTCAGTGTACAGCGGCTGAAGTTCTCAGAGGTGCACCCACCAAACTGTCCCCAGACACAGAACATTTCTATTCCCCAAGAGGGCTCCCTTACACCCCTATTCCAAGGCAGCTGCTATTCTGAGACCTGCCACCAAAGATCTGGCCTGCTGATCTTTGCAGGCCTCACTGCAAAAACTCTGACATTAACCCACGTTGTCGTGCATCTCAGAAGCTTGCCTCTGTCACTGCTGAGCAGTATTCTGTCGTACGGACAGACCGTAATTAGTCTATCTAGTCCCTTGCTGGTGGACATTTGGGTTGTCGCCAACTCTGGGCTAATACGAAAAAAGGCTGTCTTGAACATTCTCAGACATGTTTTTTGCGATGGGAGGTGATGGAAGGGGACAGGAGGTGATGGGCGAGGACAGGAGATGTGGGCAGTCCAGTGCTGGTGGGTAAGGACAGGAGGCAATGAGCAGAAAGTGATGGGCCAAGAGAGGAGGTCATGGGTGGACCGGATGTTAGTGCAGGGTGACGGCGGTCAGGGGAGGGAGCAAGACATGGGGGGTGGGGGGTGGGGAGCAGAAGGCAGGGGTTGGGCCGTGGAGAGTCCCAGCAGGGCTGGCACCCACCTGAGCAGCTGAACTCGCTCTTCTGGACCTCAGCCACATTGAGGCCACGCAGGCTGGCGGGCCCCGAGCACTGTGTGAAGAGCCCGATGGTTGGCCGCTGCCTCAGCCACTGTGAGAGCCAGGCCAGGTGGCAGTCGCAGAACAGGTGATTGGAGTGCAGGCGGCTGTCGGGGGAGAGGGCAGCTCGCAACCCACCCACCTGGGGCCCCAGCCCCACAGTGGGAACCCCCTGCCAGGGAATGGGGTGCTACACGTAGCCCCAGCCGCCCGCTCAGGCTCACGAGGGGTCACTGGCAGCAGCAAGATGCTTCCGGCGGCCACTGCCTCCCTCCCAGCTTGTTTGGGGCAGCCGCTGGCCTGAGTGTGACCAGAAATGATTCATCTCCCTGAGCTCACACAGACCCACTGCCCAAAAGCACATAAGTCATTTTTAAACACAAAAACAAGTCACTTGTTTTCGGAGGAAAAATCAAGTAGAAATGACATTCAACATCCATTTTAGGTCACTTCCCTCTCCCTTGGACTCCGACCCCCCCCCCCCCCCCCGAGTGGATGACCCACCGCTGAGAATACAAAGAAGAAGAGGGAGCTCTTTCTCCACCCCCTTCCCGGCCACCCCCAGCCCCGACTCGGCTGCCCAGGGGCTGACTCACAAGGTCCGCAGCTTGGGCATGTGGTTGAAGCTGGACACGGGGATGGTGGTGATGTTGTTGTTGTTCAGGGTCCTGGTTGGGGGGAAACCAGAGTCACCGGGCGTCTGGGCAGTAGGCCAGCCCAGCCCTCAGGCTCTCACACCCAGATCCATGGTCCACCTTCCAGGGGAGCCAGCACCGGGCTGGATCCTGGGGAATCCACCCCAGGAGGAGCGGGAAACACAGAGCTACCCTCTGAGGAAGGCCTGAGCTGGGACAGTGGTGATAAGGCAGCCGGGACAGGGAGAAGGAGGGCGAGGAGGGAGAGGCTGCCTGCCCGCAAGTGCGGGCTTGCACAGAGGCAGGCAGGGAGGCCTTCATACCTCTTGTGTCAGAAAGTCCTGGAAGACACAGACACTGCCCTGGGCTTGGTCGTGAGCAAGGTAAGCCTGGATCTTACACTACAGGCATGACCCTGTAGTGTAAGCAGGTGTCCCCACAACCCTGGGTGCAGAGCCCAGGAGAGAGCAGAGTGTGGCCTCTGCTGTGGGGCCGGCACAGCATGGGGGGGGGGGGCAGGTTCCCACCCCGTGGGCTGCTCCCAGCCCCAGTCCAGGTGCCCAGCCCCAGCTCCCGCGTTGCCAGGCTCTCCAGCCCCTCCACTCTTCCCTGGTTTCACTTACAGCACCTCCAGCCCCCGCAGGGCCCGGAAGGCCCCTTCCTCAATGCAGCTGATCTGGTTCTTGTCCAGCTGTCTGTGAAGCAAAAGAAAGTTGTGCAGGAAACCATGCTGCCTAGGGCAGGGGCGTCCCCACGTTTTGATCAAGGGCTCCGTTAATTTAAAACAAAGAGCCCTGGCCCCACCCAGTCCTTTGTTCAGGATATAGGCGTAGATCTAAATAGCAAATACTAACAAAAGTTTATATTCTTTCTTATTTCGTTAAAACAATAAATATAGGGGCTCCTGGGTGTCATGATCCCAGGGTCCTGGGATCGAGCCCTGTATGGGGCTCCCTGCTCAGTGGGGAGCCTGCTTCTCCTCTCCCACTCCCCCTGCTTGTGCTTGTGTTCCCTTTATCGCCTCTGTCAAATAAATAAATAAAATCTTTTTAAAAAAAAAAAAAACAATAAATATTTAAAAAGCAGGCGCCTGCCCCCCGGCCCATTTTGGAGACCACTGGAAA
Source organism: Mustela nigripes (assembly GCF_022355385.1). Classification (NCBI taxonomy): domain Eukaryota; kingdom Metazoa; phylum Chordata; class Mammalia; order Carnivora; family Mustelidae; genus Mustela; species Mustela nigripes. Next base: position 161,463,678 of record NC_081560.1, read on the forward strand.
GTGCTGGCCGCTGGACGAGGAGACAACGTCTCCTAAGGGCAGCGGTAGCCAAGCCGTGGCCACCTGGAATGCCGCTTTTGGAATAAACTGTGACTGGGTCCCTGGGAAAGAAGGCAGTGCTCAGTTGTCTACCAGAGACGTGGGGGCAGGCAGTGACAAGCATGCTGGGCATTTGCCATTCCTGCCGCAGTCAGAGCTCGGGGAGGTGATAAGCGTGCACCGGGATAAATGTGAGTAGTAGGAAGAAACCATCACATTTAAATAGCACTTGAACAAGCCTGGGAGGTAAATATGATCATCCCATTTTACAGAATGATATACTGAAGCTCAGGGAAGTTAACGGACTGGCGGCCACTTCCACAGTACGTACCTGGAAGAGGAACTCACACCCGGCTCTCTCTCAGTCTACTCAAGGGCAAGTGCATGTGGACTGTGCTGTTCAAATGGACCATGAACTTCACCTAAACACCCACAGTTCATGGCACTCCTTTCTACCCAATCCCCAAAGGCGGCCTGTTTCCTTCGACCCCAGACTGTTCCAGAAGACCCTGCTGGCACCAGCCGTCTCAGGGCCCATACCAGCTCCTGAGCTGCCTGGACCGCAGGGCTTGGGGAGAGGCACGGGGACCCTGCGAGGGGCAGCCCTCCAGCCCCGATACCCTTCTCCCTCCCAGGCCTGGACTCACAGATTTTTGAGGTCTGTAGCTCCACGAAAAGCTTTTCTGGGGATGGCCTGGATTGTGTTCTCACTCAGGTCCCTGAGAGGATAAAGCCAGAGGGAGAAAAACACTGGTCAGAAGAGATTTCTCTGGAGTGCCCCCGATGAGTCAGGGAGGCCGGGATGGCCCGATGGTGCTCCCACATCCAGAAGAGTGCTGGGCACCCAAAGGCCTGCTCTGGGAGCATCTGCTGAATGAAGAAAGGAAGGAAGGAAGGAAGGAATGGTGGAACTGGAGAGAGGCGCCCTGCTCAGGAGGGATGTTTGTCCCCCACTACCTCCCCTCTCTGCACAGAGGTGGTTGCAGCTGGAGGGACGAGCCTGGGGCAGCCGTGACTGACTTCGCCAGACCCCAGCCCTGCCCACAGACCCCCCCAGAGGCCAGCTCAGCTCCCAGGGCATCATCCAGCGCTAGGAAGGAGCAGGCACAGGAGGGGTTCCTTGATGAGCTCCTAGCTACCTGACACCTGCGGTAACCCACCCATGACCCACTCTCTGTTTCACTGATAAGGAACGAGGACTTGGGAGGAAGGCACCGCTGGGAACCCGGCCAGTATGTGGCAGAATCAGGTCATGAAGTCCGGCCTGGGTCCCGTGCTCTCAGGCCTGCCGTCTGTCGAACCACCTCCGAGAGTCTGAGCCCACGCTGGAGTCGGCCCCATGCAGTCTCTCCCTCATGCTGGTGGGGGTCACGGGGCTGCCTCCCTGTCCCACAGCCCAGATAGCAGGGGTCACCGAGGACATTAGTCTCCACATTATCAATGCCCTGATGGGAGGGAGGAGGAACCGCAGGGACTGAAAATTCCTGGCCCCTGCAAGCCCAGAGCAGCTTCTGGACACCTCCTCTGGCCCCACGGGAAGACAGGGCCTCAGGCACCTGCCCACTAGCCTCTCCCTTCCCCTCTCAACATCCTTCCTATAGACTTTCACAAAGGCCCTTTTTCAGGGCAGCTTTTGCTTGCCAAAGTGGTGGGCTCAGTTGTCACTATGTCCCAAGCGTGTCCCCCAGGCCAGCACTGCTTAGCATGTCACATATGGAAACTCACTTGACTGTGGTACTAACCACGGAGCAAACACTCTTACTTTCCCCTTTTCCGAAGGAGTAAAGGGAGGCGCAGAGAAATCCAAGGGAACACAGCTGGTGAGTGGTGGCTCCAGAACCCGAACCCAGGCAGTGAAGGTCCCAGAGCTAACCCTTTGCACAGCTGCCCCAGGAGCAGGAACTAGAAGTCGGGGAATCGACGCCCTCCCCTATTCTGCAGAGGAGAGCGTTGAGCTCCAAGAAGTGAGGCAATCTGCCCAAGGTTAAAGCAGGATGGGTCCCAGGTGGTTTATAGGACAGCCAACCTCAAATGTGCCCTCAGGGTGCTTGAGCTGGACAGCTGGGGGCTGACCTGACGTGGGATCCAATGCTGGGCAATTCCACAGACCCTCAGCCCCTACTGGGCTAGGCCTACAGGGTTTTGACCATGACCTTCCTTTCAGCCATTCACCCCACAGGCCTTAGGTTTCCCTGCCAGCCCCAAGAACATGGCCTACAGGGCCCCCCGGCACACAGTACCTGGGCTGTGAGGGCACCACCCCACCATCCAGGTCTTCCTGCTGAGAGACTGAAACAGAAGCATGATGTAGCAGAGTGCACAGTCCCTGAACTCAGAAAGGCCATTCTGATCCCAGCCCCCTGGCCTCCTGGCTGTGCATCTGGAGGTCGGGCCCCTTTCCCTCCTGAGCCACAGCATCCTTGTGAGCCAAGTGCAGATAGGAGCCTGGCAAAGACAGTCCCCCAGGTCCCCCAACCCTGTCCTCTCAGGATAGCCTGTGATCTCTCTCCCCTGCAAACCCTAGCCTCTCCCCTTCCCCCAGCCCCTAAGTGGCCCCAGGCACCTATGGTCTGAAGCCTTCATCAGCAGTAGCAGCCTGCGCCCTGTTCTCTCCCTCCTGGAAGGAAAGCATCTCAAGCCTGTGACACAGACACTTCTCTCCTCCAAAACGATATCATTTTCCATTACAGCTCGGGCCCTACTTCACTACAGCTGGCTTTCCCTGTCCCTTAATGCAACAGTCACTTCACACTGGACTCCCACCTCCGGCCAGGTGGCAGTGGGTTTTGGGAGACGCTGGTGCCCACCTTCCTCTCCTTCCCCCACCCAACAGGCGGGTCTTCTGGCTCCTTCCAAGGGGCTGTGATCTCAGCTGTCTGCAAGCATCTCAGGCACCTCTGTTTAGTCTGTCCCTGTTCCCGGAGACACTCTCCACACTCTATCAACAGGCTGCTCCCAGAACTGCCCCCGCACCCCCACCCCACATTACCTGGCCAGCTGCCCCTGGTGTCCCCACCCTGTGCTACCTGCCACCCTGCTGCCAGCACCCCCAGCCAGCACAACCGCTTCCCCCTTTCTCCACAATTCCCAGCAGCTCCTCAGTCTTGAGAGGACAGGAGAGCTCTTGAGCCGTTCCTTATCTGCTAATCCTGTTGTCACCTCTTCCTTGCCTGGAGACAGCACCTTGGTGGCTCTGTCCCCTGCCCAGTTTCCATCATGCAGGTAATTGCTCCAAGGAAGGTACACCCTGTACTGGCCTGGGCCTACTGTCCCCCTGTTTCGTGACCTTGATCTCTCCCTCTTCTTAAGTAGATGTTCGCGCTAGGCAGGGTAGTCTGATGCATAAACTTCTGACTTGGGAGCAAGGGCTGCGCGGGCCACACAGGGAAATGAGAGATCGCTCGCAGGGGCTCGCAGGCACACAGTCACACGGGTTCCCTCCTCACACTCTCTTGAGAAGACAGCCGCTGTGTCAACGACACTCAAGCAGCTCTCTGGAGAAACCCACATGGAGAGAACCAGCAGCCTCCTGCCAATGGCCAGCACTGGCTTCCAGCAATGTCCATCAGTCATCAAGGAAACAGATTACCCAGCCCCAGTCAAGCTTCTGGACTCTGCACTGATGCGCCCCCCCCCCCAGAATTCAGACCCTGAAATCCTAACGCTCAGTGTGATGGTGTTGGGAAGTGGGGCCTCGGGGAGTGCTTAGGTCCTGGGGTGGAGCCCCCGTGAACAGGATGAACGGCTTCCCCAGAGAGGTCTGAGACGGGAGGGCACAGCAATGAGCCAGGAAGTGGGACCTCCCCAACGCCAGCCTGTAGGCACCACGACCCGGGACTTCCCAATCTCCACGACGGTGAGGAACAAATAGTGCCTGTTTATAAACTACTCAATTTATGGTATTTCTGTTACAGTAACCGGAATTGACTAAGCTACAGCCCCAGTCAACGTCTTACCGGCAACCTTGTCCAAGACCTTCCAGCCACCTACCGAAACTGTGAGACAGTACATGTTTGCTGTTCTTTTCAGCCACTGTGTTTCAAAGTTCAACAGTCAATGACTAACGCAGGACTACTTTGGGGGGATGGTCCAAAAGAGAGGCCTAGATGCGGTGCTGGAGAGCCTGCTCTGACTGCTCTGACAACGGCCCCTGAGAACCTCTGAGGAAGGCAGGGTCACACTCAGACTTGATGTGAATGAGCCCAAGTATGCTCACAATGTGGCCCCATCGCTATGCACTTTGGGCCTCAGTTTTCTTGTCTGTCAAACGCAGACTGAGCCAGAAAATCTCTTCCTCCCCCCACCCCCAACACAATCCCACCACATGCTGACTACCCCAAGCCACGGCAAGCCACACTGCTCCCACACAGCAAGTTTGGTTCCTAGAGCATCTGAGATCCCCGGGAGGGAAGGGGAGCCCATCGCTGACAGCACACTTTCTGAGAAAGGCAGGATAAGAGAAGACAGACACAGCCATCCACTTTCTCCTCCCCACAGGGAGCCAGGGAGAACAAAGCATGGATGGTGAGGGCAAGACAAGGCAGGGAGGGGCAGGGGCCTGGAGACTTCTATAGAGTCAGGACTATGGAGGGCACACAGGAGGTGGGCAACTCCAGCGGGACAGTCATCTGAGCCCCAGCTGGCCGCTGACCCTCCAGCCAAGCCTGGGAGGGAACTCTGGGCTGGCTACTCACATCCACTATCTTGTTTAATCCCCACCACCACCCTACAAGGAAGGTTTTTTATTTGTATCGATTAGTTTATTGATTTAAGCCAACCTTGTTTCAGAAAGGCTTTAAAGTGGCTTATAGGGATTTACAAAACAGCAAGAAAGCAAGAGTGAAAAGTGGGGCAAAGAGAAGAAAAATCAATGGCAGAGACGAAGAACAAGGCAGGATGTCACCCATGCACATCTGCCAGGTCCGGGGCAGAGCACGGGCTCTGGGCTCTCTGAGAGCTGATGGAACAGGGGGTGGGGACTCCTCCCTTAGCAGTGTCCCCAGTATACGTATAAATTCAGTTTCTTAGGAGGAGAGCTGCTCAGGGTACTAAGATGAGACAAGAATTCTCCAGGAATCCTTATAAAAAATGACAGTGTGGCCTAATCAATGATACTAGACCCTTATAATAAATGGGTTTCAAGTGTCTGGTTCTTATATTAGTATTGCATCAAAGTACAATTCAGGAAATGCAATTCTATAAGGACTCACACAGGGAGCTAAGTAGGGAAGGAAGGGGCAGAATAGTCCGTGCGAAGGCAGGAGGCCTAATCGAGGCTGGCACCACCCAGGAGTGGGGAGGTTTGCCTAGAGTAGAAAGTGCCAGCAACAGGCCAGAGAAGGGGACAGCTTCCAGCAGAGAGGTATTTGATCCAATGGCCTTTTAGACACTGCTCAGGAGCCCCAGAGCTAACGGAGGAAACATGCTGCCCCCAGGGCAGGTAGGAGAGGTGACACCAAGAGCCCATCCAGGAGGTGAGGGTGCAGGTGCAGGTGCAGGGGTGGGTGCAGAGGGGCCCAGGGCCAGCCCCCAGGAGCAAGCCCCTCCCACAGGAAAGAAAGGGAACTTAAGGGAACTTGGGACCCCGGAAGAAGCCAGCCTCTAGACCTGAGGAAAGGGTGGGCCTTAAAAGCCTGGGGGAAAGGCAGTATGCCTGAGGCACAGGAGGTGCTGGAAAGAGCCAGAACTCTGGGAGGAGTGGATCTGGGTTCCAAGCCCACTGGTGCCACTAATCACCTGGGCCCCTGGAAGGTAGGTGCTGAGTCCTTAAGTGTCTCTACTTATAAAACGGAGATAAAAACATCACATGGTGGTGGGGGCGCCTGGGTGGCTCAGTGGGTTAAAGCCTCTGTCTTTGGCTCAGGTCATGATCCCAGGGTCCTGGGATGGAGCCCGGCATCAGGCTCTCTGCTCAGTGGGGAGCCTGTTTCCCCTCTCTCTCTGCCTGGCTCTCTGCCTACTTGTGGTCTCTGTCAAATAAAAAATTTTTTAAATCTTTAAAAAAATACAACCAAAAAAACCCAAAAACAACACCCACGAGTTTGGAGAAGATGAGTTCTTGCGATTTCGCTTCTGTCCTAGGACCTCCCTGGCAGTACTTAAGAAAGCAGGCTTCTGTCCCTGGTCCAACATAGTGGGCCGGTCCCTTTCCCGAGGGTCTGACTGTTGTCCCCAGTTTGCTCACTAGGGGGCACCAGAAGCCTGCCCTGGCCTCCAAGGCCTTGGCCACTGCTCAGACCCAAACAAAGCTATTCTCAAGGTTTTTTTGCCCCAGTTGACCTCCTATGTCAAAAATTGTCTTGTCTTTCCCAGTCCTCTTTGAAGTAATGTTTCTCCCTCCATTTTGCCTACATCTTGTGTTTTTGCTCTACCTTCATCCCACAGTGACCTTGTCACAGACCCAAAGGTGAACATGGTCAGAATGAGATACACTGAGACAGGGAGGGTGCCGGAGCTGGAGAGACAAACCCAGACTGGGAGCCGCTGGTGGCCGGACCCTGGGCAGGGGGAAGCAGAGGGGGCAGAGCCACGGGGCAGATAGGCGCACGGAAGGAAGTCCCAGGCAGGACAGTGAAAGGCAGACTGGAGAGCAAGGACATAGCAACCAGACAAGAGTCAGTCTGGGGAGATAAATAGAGGCCTGGGGCCAGATTCTAAGGGTGAGGATGAGGTCTTGGGCTTTGACAAGCTCCCCGGCGGATACTGCTGGCCCAGGAAGCACACACTGAGAGGCAGCGTGTGGACAGGAGAAAGCCCACAGCAGAATGTCATCATAGAGATGGGTTCAGTAAGCCCTGGCTTAGCCACTTAAATCACATGGTCTCGGGCAAGTCACTTTAAACTCTCTGGCCTCGGTGTTCTCATCTGCAAAATGGGGTGGGGATGAGAAGTGGCACTGACTTTGCAGGATCTGATGTGACAGGTGCTGTGGTCTGTCATCCCTGCCTATTACTCCACTTATGCGGTCATTCCTTCAGTTCCTCAAATCCCTCCTGCCACAGGACCTTTGCAGTTGCTACTCCTCTGCCTAGAATATTCTTCCTCTACCCTTTACCCAGTAAACTCCTACTCATCCTTCATATCTCAGTCTATAGACACTTCCCCTGACTGCTCCCTCTGCTTCAGACTCCTAAGACCCCATGCTTTTCCTTTTTAGCTCTAATCCAGGTTTATAATGAAATATTAGTATACCGAATAATAATACTGACTTTGGGTTAACATCTTTCTCTCACTCCAGACCATCATCATCTCTCTCTCTCTCTGTCTTTTTTGCCCCAGACCATTCTCGCTTGAAAGAACTGTCTCCTGTGCTCCCTACAGTATCTCCGGACCTAGAACATTTCAGGAGCTCACTAATTTTTAACTGAACTGAACTAATGCGGATGTGATGTAGGAAAGATGTTATTAGGGTTCAAAGCTGACAGCCAAGAAAGAATTCTTGAGATGTCTTTGGTGAGAAAAGAGTGATTTTATTAAAGCAAGGGGACAGGACCCATGGGCAGGAAGAGCTGCCCCAGGGTCATGAGGAGTGACCCATTATATACTTTCAAGTTGTGAGGGGCTTAGGAACGGTGTAAGTCTCTAAGAAATTGTGGAAACAAGGTTTCCAGGGGGCTAGCTATTGTTGGGAAAAGGTCATTTATTACTGTCTTAATAAAACCTTGGTCATGAAACCCTTCAGATGTATATCGGTGGGTCATATGCTTGGGGGATGGTTGCCAACATGTACCTTGGGAAGATTCCAAAGGAATTTTTAGTTAAGGTAGACTTTCGGGAGCTTGAGGGGGGTGGGGGTCAGGCTAAGATTGCCTTTTGCCCTTTGCAAAGTCTTAACATCAAGGCGGTTAAGTCCTTAGAGGAATGTCACTCTGCTTTAGAACTTATCAGTGGGCTCTAGGTAGTAAAGAAATTTAATAATTTTTCTTCTGTTTTTGTTTCCCATATTAGATGTATGTTCTCTCACTGTGATCCATCTGCATTTTTCTGGCCAAAACAAGGAAGAGTGACTGAGAGCGGAGCTGGCTAACGTGGCCTCAGCAGACCTAGCAGGAGCTCAGAAACAGAGAGGAGGTGCTGGAGAAGCACTGGTCACTCTTGTTTTCCTATCAACCCTGTCCTTCCCTTCAAGTACCCTCATGGAGCCTTAGTAACTGAACACCCTTGGGTAGTTCTGAGCTGGCGCCAGCAACATGAGCCAGGAGGCCTGGGCAGCATTGGAGGAAGGTGACTCCAGTGGGACCCCCCAAGATAGAGAGGGAGCTGGAGTCGCTAAGAGTCCACCTGGGCTGGGTGGGGAGCTCCAGTTGAGAGTCCTCACAGTCTGAACCCCACCACCCAATATCAAGGGCACTGAGAGGCAACCGTCCGCCAACTGCAGCACCCCCCGGTCTGGGAACACCCCCAGAGACCCAGGCCTGGCCCCTTTCTGTGAAGAGAAGGGGTCAGCCAGGCCCACACCCTGACTTGGGTGCTATCCCAGTGGCCCCCTCCTCCCACATACTCTGCCAATCCCTCCAGCTTCTGCCAGGGCTGGGGAAAGCAGGGCCTAGGAAGCCGAGGTCAGGACCCCATGTTCTTGTTGCTAATCCCCCTTCATGCTCTAACCAGATTGGGCCCTGCTGGCAGACCAGCCTCCGAGGGGATCAGCAGGGGGCCCAGTCGGGGACTGCTGGGCACCAGCCAAGGCCAGACTCGGCCCTAAGATCCCTGCCGCCAGCTTGCCAACCCCACTGCAGAGCTCAGGACCTGCTCTGTCTGCCTCTCAAGCCACAAGGAAGCTCCAGGCAGCCCGGGCCTGTCCCCTTGCCCTCAGAGCCTGACTGGTGACCCAAAGCCCACCCAATTAGCAGCCTAGAGGGGAAGGAAACAGGTCACCTCACCCAGGTCTTCCTTGTTGGGAGACTGTCAGGGAAGGACCTGAGCCTGGGAATGGACAGCCAGCCATGGACCCATTGTGGGGACTCACACAAGTTTCCCAACCCCTAGAGGCTCCTTGGCTGTGAAGCAGGAGTCATCACGGGCTTGGGGCGTCACTGAGACTGTGTGCAGGGCTCTCAGCCAGGCCTGGAGCCATCAGCTGCCACACCTGGCACTGGAGGGAGGGGTGGGGAGGTCAGGGTTGGAAAATCCAGGACAGGAAATCCAGAGGCTGAGACTTGAGACCAGTTCTGCCCTCAGCCCCCTTGGCAATTGGGGATGAGACCTACAGTCAGCTCCCAGCCCCTCAGGCTCCCCATCCAACAACATGACCCTCCCAGCAAAATGGGTGTGTGACTTCGGGGCTTGGGGAGTGGGGGCTGGCTCCCACAGCTACTGCTAGTGCGGAGTCCCCCCATTACCCCCTGGCTCATGCCCACATCCCACCCTGGGCAGCTCAGTGCCTGGGTTGGCCACAGCTGCGCCCCCCAGGGACTCTGTTAGAAATCCGGGATTTCCAGCCCCACGGCATCAAGAATCTGCATTTCAGCAAGCCGGCCAGGTCATTCATATGCATATTCAAGTTCGAGCAGCCCCTGGAAGGACGCAGAGAAGTTTCTAACATTCTCTAATCCTCAACTAGGGCTAACCTGCTCCCAGCCAGCATTTCAAAGCGAGGGGCAGAGGCACCAGCCCCTATGCTTGGGGCACGCCCCCTCCCACCCCCCTCCACCACTACTCCCCCGCCCCCCACCCCGCACTTGGACATGACCTTCCCGAAGTGAGCAGAGGGAAAAGCAGCAGCCTCTGGCTGATCCCTTTTGGTTTGCCCCCCGCCCGCTGTCATGGGCCAAGAGGAGGCCCTCACAGGAGTGGGGAGAGTGTCAACCACCCCGGCCCCATAGCCTTCCTTGCTTTCTTGGTGGAGTTTGCAGGGCAAGGGGACACTGCCTGGGGGCCTTGGGGAGAACTGGGCTGTGGCTGGAATCAGCACAGGAGTCGCTGCTCCTGGGAGACTGAGCCCCCTGGTCTCTGTACCCCACTCGCTGCAGGATGCACCCACTGCAGTGTATACTGTCAGGATAGAGGGTGGCAGGGCCTCCTGGGTGGGATACTGGGGTGCTCACCCTCCTCTGAGGTGCTCCTGGGATCTGGCAGGAAACTCCCACCTTGTCTCTGCCTGTCCTTCAAGCTTGCCCTCAAACTCTACCCCTCCCCACCAGGAGGGAAGTTAGTCCTGCAATTGCCTCTCTCTGTTGGCTCTCCCAAGCCCCTGGGATGACATTCAGGTGCCCCAGGTCTACCTGGTAGGTGGTCTGCCTATGTGTGCACCTATCTCTGGCTGACCTTCAAGGTCGGTCTTTTAGAGGCATTTGGTGGCAAGGACCTAAACTATGCTGCTTCATCCTCTGACCTCGATGACCTTAACAACCTCAAAAACCTCAGCTACCTCAACATAGGGAGCAGGGCTTTGTCTGCTTAGAAATCTCAGGTACTCCCAGGAGATGCAAACTTTCTCAGGGCTGATCTCAATGTGAATGAATTTGTTTCATTGTCTCCAGAAGTCAAGTTTGAACAGGAGGAAAGAGGACGGGGCAGAAGTGACCAGGGACCAATGCCAAAGAGGCACACGGTGGGGGAGGGGGGTGAAGGTGGAACTAGTTTCCTCTGGCCTTGGCCAAGTGCCCCTGCTGTTGTCAAGACAAAGAAAAGACCAAGGGAGCTGCCTTTGCCTCCTGCTTGTGGGCTGACTGCCCTCCAAAGTAGCCAGTTCCCCTGCTAATCCTTGTGTGCCCTCCTGACCCCTCTTTCCTCTACTCTCCTAATCAGCAGAATCAAACCAGCAAAGGGCAGGGCCAAGAGATAGACCAGTATCCCGGGGCTCTGGGGGCGCTCAGTGATGGTGAGGAGCTGGCCAGGCGGAAGCCAGTCTGGGAGGAGAGAGCCAGGCGACCTGGATTCAAACACAAACTTCTTTGTGCCTCAGTTTTCTCATCTGTAACATAAGCTTGTAAGAAGAGTAAATAAACAGAAGTGTGTGAAATTACCGAGAGGAGTGTCACGCACAGTAGGTGACAATGGCACCGCCGGCAAGGCTTCAGCCCTGGGAATTATTGCTGGGCGATCTCCTCTCCTACCTCTCCTCTCCCGGTCCTGAGCCTTTTTTTTTTTTTTTTTAAGATTTTATTTATTTGAGAGAGAGTGCCATAGGCACACACAGGCACGTGCTCCCAAGAGAAAGGGGCAGAGAGGGAGGGAGAGGAAGAGAATCTGGAGCAGACTCCACGCGCAGCACAGAGCCTGAAGCAGGCTGGATCCCACAGCCCTGAGATCAGGACCTGAGCCCAAACCGAGAGTCGAGTGCTCAACTGACTGAGCCACCCAGGCGCCCCGTCCCCCTCCCGCGCTGGTTTTAAGATTCACAGAATTAAAGCTCACACATGCTCTGTGAGGTCTTGAGATTTTTAACAAGCGTTGAATACCCAGGTTCTTCCCAGGGAACCCTTGATATCCACACTCCTGTGGATGGTTTTAAAGGCTGACATCATGGATGGTGGGGTTTGAGCTCTGCAGGAGAAATGGGCTGATCTGAACACTACGGGCCAGGTGCCGTCAGCCCTGAAGCCACACATTCTCCGGGGGCTGCGCCCCTCCCTCCAGCCCTGCAGAGTTAATGTTGCAGAAACCTCATTAGGAAGAGACATTATGCAGCCCTGGATGACTGCACCATAAAATCAGCCTGGGTAACTTCTCCTCCAACCGGGCTATTTGTTATGCAGCCGCCGAGCATCACTGCAATCAATTCCCACAACAGAGATCTCGGATGAGATGCTCACACCTCAGAAAGCAACCTCAGAACCCTGCCAAGGACAAGCTGCTCCGAGGCTGGCATCCCATTCAGAAGTGAGTAGCTCGGGGACAAGCAGGAAACAGAACCAGCGGGCATGGGTCCTAGCAACCAAGGCAAGAACAAAGTAATGGCAAGAGGGTAAAGAAGGCGAGGGGGATGCAGGCCCCTTCTAATCTGAATGCCAGGGCAAGGCCTTCCCTATACACAACCATCACACACTGACCCCCAAGGAATCACCAGGCATTCTACTGAGCCCGAGCAGAGATGCATGGGGCAGACAAAGCTCTTGTCCTGGATACCTACAGGCTGATAGAACCAATAACCTCAGGCATTCCCAGACCTGACACACAGTGGTGGTGGTGGGGGGGGGAGCACAAGTGCAGGAGAAAGAGTCAAGATCTAGAAGAAAGAATGTGAGGTCTGGAGCCAGACAACCCTAGGCTCGACTCCAAGCTCTGGCACCATTTACTGCCTGTGTGCTCCTAGACAAGTTACTCCACCTCTCTGAGCCTGGTGGCTCATGAGTGCACGGGGGTTAAAAACAGTTCCCTCTTGTTGAGTTGTGGTAAGGATTATAAACCACACATGCCTTTTATATAAAGCACAAGACTAGCCGATGTTGTTAGAAGTCAGAATCATGGTTACCCTTGGGGGTGGGGAAGATCAACAACCGGAAAGAGGGACTGGAAGATTCTGGGGACTCCAGATGTTTTAGTTCTTGACCCTGTGCTGGGCACATAGGTGTGTTTGCTTGTGAAAGCTCAAGTGTTTTGCTTGTGAAAGCTCAAGCTATTTCATAGACATGAAATATAGATATGATATGATATACAGATGATATATAGAAATATAGATATGAAAATACGTGACACACACATGGATAGCTGCAGCTTGCTGTTTGTATGTTACACTTCAGTGACAAGGTTTTCAAGATAACATATGCAATGCCACTCTCAGTCCCTGGTGCTTTGTAGGCGTACAACCGACGCCAGTGCGGGGTATCCCTGACCCCTCACTGGAGGAGGCAACTGGGGGAGAAAAGCTGCCAGGGTGACAAGTTCCAGAAGAATTGGAGCTTATGATTCTAAGTGGGGGGGATATGCAGACTGAGGGGATGGTGGGGCAGGAACAATGCCCACCCCAGAGTGAGGAGGGACTAGAACTAACTGCAAACAGACACCGACGTGGGAAAGTAGTCTCGGTGGGCATGTGAGGAGTCTGTGCTAAGCTAAGATGCTGCATCACCCAAGGAAGACACAGCAATGCATGTTTTGGTTCCATATCTTCCTGAAGATAGGGGGTCTGTGCCCTGCCCCAGGATCAGACCTCAGGTGAGCTAAGATGCTGCTTCTGGAGGAGCAAGGATCTTGGGGAGCTCAGGGCAGGGGGGGAGGAAATGGACCCACAGAACTGCCTTCAGAACAGGTCTGGATTCTTTTTCTGCCTTGTTTCAAGAAGGCGCTAAGGCAGTTTGAAGGATACATTATTAAATGGAGTAAGGTAACAGAAACCAGAAGAGGTTAAAAAAAAAAAAAAGGACAAAGAGACAGACAGAAATGGGTAGACATATATAAAACAAGAGAGAGGGGGGTGCCTGGGTGGATCAGTGGGTTAAACCTCTGCCTTCGGCTCGGGTCATGATCCCAGGGTCCTGGGATTGAGCCCCGCATCAGGCTTTCTGCTCAGTGGGAAGCCTGCTTCCTCCCTCTGTCTCTGCCTGCCTCTCTACCTACCTGTGATCTCTGTCAAATAAATAAATAAAATCTTTTAAATAAATAAATAAATAAAACAAGAGAGAAATACACTCTGTAAAAGCCTTTGCATCTACTTACACAGGGGACCTGGCTTCTCCCGACCGCGGGGAATGTGGAGACGGAAGTGCTGTGCACTTTATGAACCTGCAAACGAAAACAAGCTTGGGAGAGGCATGGCCTTTCCTGGTTCCAAAACCAAGCATCGAGGCCTCCCGCCAGTCTCCCCAGAGAGGTGGCCAAAGGATGGAAAAGCAAGACACTCATCAGCATCTCCAAAGGAGGCCCAAGTGTGCTAGGTCACTCGCTTCTCCATCACTTCCCAAGAAGCCAAGTTACAGATCAGCCGATTCTCCAAGAGGTCAGTTTGCTAAATTTCACTGTTTCCTTTATCAATGTGGTTTTAGCTGGGTGGTTTCCCATTTGTCTTCCCAGCGGCCTCTTAGAATCAGTTGGATTGTCCCTGCCCCACCTCCCTGCTCTGCAGCCACAGGAAGAGACTAGGGGAGGTTTCACCATAGTTCAAACACCAGGAGCAGGGGTAGAGACAAATGGAGCAGTCCTGCACATACTCTAATAATGACAAAATGCAAACCGGTCAACGCACGCCAAACAGTTAAAGGAAGTAAGTCAAGGTGATGAATTGGTCATTTGACAAATTGGCCATTCCGTGAATTGACTTTTGGCAAATTGGCTTTTAGCAAAACGACATTTGTTTTAAATCGGTCTGCTTCTGACATAGTGATGTGTTTCACAGGACAATTACTTACACTCCCGGTCTGGTACCAGAGCTTAGGAGAAGCCGTTTTGCAGACTAATTAGCCCCACACTATCTAATACAAAGCCTTCCACTGGACTAGCCTAACCCAAGGTGGAATTTAGACTACTTTGAGGGATACACACACGGCACAACATGCGGGCCATCCCTCCCCTGTATCATTTTCCTCAGTTAAGCTCACCAAAAACCTGAGGCGCACACTCTTTGGGTTCTCCCAGGTAAGGACTTGGGAGTGGGATGGGTGGGATTGAGTGTGGTTTGGGAAGGGGAAGAACTAGGGAGGGGGCAACAAGGCTGGGCAACTAGAATCCAGGCTGTGCCGAGGGAGGGGACTCCATTAGGTGCCAATGACCAAGTGGCCAGTCTGAGCTTCCCCATGGAGAAGATAGAGGCCCTGACCAATGTGATGGGGAGCTAAGGCCACAACAGATACCTGATTCTATCGGACTGAAGCCTGTGGCAGGAGCAGTGAACGAAGGAAATCAACAGAGTTTCACCAAGTCCCAGGGCCATTACCAGTCCTCTATTTCCTGACCACCTTTTTTTTTTTTTTTTTTTAAACCAAAGGCAACACCCAATGTCTCCCCATTTCTTGCAGTATACTCTGCACTGTAAGTCTTGGCCTCTGGAGTTGTTCAGAAGAAAAGGGGAGCTTGAGGGAATGGGATGGCAAAAGAGAGGTCAACCTCCCCTAATGTCCCTTCCACATAGACACACAGAGGCGCCCAAAGAATATAAGACCCCTAACCACTTCCCAGGCAGGCAGAAAAACAGAGCGCTGGCTGGTTACAGGGCGAGGATGGTCTTTAGTTGCTGACAGTTATCCACAAGGGGCCACCAGGAGGGAAAGCCCAGGAGCTAGGAGGAGCCCTTGCCCGGAAGAGCTGTCTATGGTCCTAGGAGCCCTCATCTGGAGGAGCTGTCCTTGGTCCTGACACCTGTTGGCTGCTCTTCTGGTCAAGACTGAAGATACATTTTGGTCCCATCCAATTTCAACCTTACCCATCTGGCCCACACACTAGACCTTGTCTATTGAGCTTTTTTCCCAAAAAGCCCACAGGACTTTTAGCATACACAGAGAGGGTCAGGTAAGCATCATTATGAGTTGCAAGGGACCCACTCTTAGAGAATGTGCTAAGCCCAATCCACACAGGGAAGCTACTTCCAGATAGGGGTTACGTTTGATCCTGCCCCATTTCTCCAGAAGTCAGACCTCCCATTGCCCAGACACAAACCTAAGCACAGAGAGGTGCTGAAAACTGGCTCTGTCCCCAAACACCTTCCCTCAGATCCTCCCACCAAACTTTAATCCTTAGGACCCTAACGGTCATCACTGACTCTTGTATAACACACAATTATAATTAATGATAATGATGATAATGATAACTACATATATTGGGCACATTTACTATGTGCCTGGCACTGTGGTAGGTATTTTATATGTTTTATATATATTATTTTACCCAATCTTTAAAGCAACCTTCTAAGATAAATACCCCCACCACTTGGCTGTGCTGACTGCTGGGCATGTGTAGAGGGTATGGGAACTCTCTGTGTTTTCTAGTCAATTTTGCTACATATCTAAAACTGCTCTAAAAAATAAAGTCAGTTTAAAAAATTATCACCATACCTATTTTCCAGACAATGTAACTGAGGCAAAGTAACTTTCCTAGGCTTTCTGACTGCAGACCCCACAGTTCTCCCACTATGCTACACTGGCTTAGCACGTTGGAATCATCAAAGTGATGGACAGGTGGGCGGGAGGCATCTAGATGCAAATACATGTCAGCAGTGACATTTGATGAACTTGGGGGAAGGAGGTGAAAATCTAAAAAGCAGAGTGTGATAATGAACACTCATAATGTTGACATTGAGTCATCAAAAAAAGGTTAAATTACGTTCAGGGCCCTCTGTTTTAGAACTGAGATGACTGCATAGTAACTTTTAGACATATCTCATTTTTACAAATGGCAGGAGGTTCAAGTGTTTTTCCCTGAGCAGTCATGCCGTGGGGAGAGCAGAATGTCAGCCTCAGGCTGGGATGAGCGTGGTTGAGGGACTTCTTACAACTAGATTCCTAAGTCACTCCTTCCAACCCCCCTTGTGGTTGAAAGACAGGGAGGCACACTTTGGAATCCTGTGATGAGGGGCTTCAGTCACAGTCAGTGCGGATAGGTGTGTCCCCGGCCCTCTCACCCTGCCCCTGTTTCACTCTCCTCATCACCTACCCATTCCTCCATGCTTCACAAAAGCATCTGCTGTTTCACATTGCATATCTTGAGTCTCTGGCTGTCAGTAAGGACAGCACAGCTGTTGGGAAGGACACATCTGTCCTCTGCCTTCCCCCCTGGAGAAAGGCAGACTAACATGAGGAGACAGACCAACATTTAGGTCACATCTACAAGTGGCCACAGCCACGCCACCACGGAACGCCAAGTTCACTGCATGCCAGCCTGAGCTTGCCAATCACGGCTTTTGGTTCCTGTGTAGAGCATCTAGCCAGGAGACAGTAACATCCCAGCTTGCAGAGCCCAGGGCCTCCAGCCCAACCCTGTGCTCCAACCCACGTTTGCCAGAGCTCTGCGCCAGAAAGATTGTATGGATCAGCACACAGCCAATATTTCCCATTTTTCATCTGTCATTGTTTGAGAACAAAGCCACATTGGAAAATACGCAGTAAAAACTACAGCCCTATTACTCACAGTGTGCTCAGAGATGCACAATATTGGCATTGGAAGAAAGGCAGAATCTCAGACCCCATCCCAGACCTTTGCCCTTTTTTGGAGAACAAGTGCCTCAGAGGAACAGAATCAGAACTCTGCATTTAATAAGGTGACTTGTATGCACAGGTAAGTTGTGAAGCACTGGATAGAGCACTACTGCTTAAACTTGGCTGCACATTAGACTCTGGGGAGCTTTAAAAAATACTAATGCCTGGACCCCATCTCAGAGATTCTGATTTCATTGGTTGGGGTAGAGCCTGGGCATTGGGATTTTTGAAAGACCATCTTACCCATTCCAGTGTGTAGCCACAACAGAACATCCTTCTACACATGTGATCTTTAACCCTGTCCTCTCTTCCCCTCAGACTACTCGTCTTGTCCTCCTCCACTCAGTGTACCTCCCCTTACGATGCTGTTTGCTTCTCCAATCCCTTCTTTCTCAGGATTTCCAATCTACCAGGATTACTGAAACTAGTTGAGTATCAAGAAAATTAGTTCAGGGGCACCTAGGTGGCTCAGTGGGTTAAAGCCTCTGTCTTCGGCTCTGTTCAT